>NW_010245831.1:0-6872 GCF_000690775.1 Eurypyga helias
GAGGGGGGCGGGACGGGGCGGCCCTTGGCCGGGCCTAAGGGCGGTGACTGAGAGGGCCCGGGGGTTTCCGCGGGCAGAGGGGCGGATGTGGGCCTCTGCGGGTGGAGAAAATGGGCAGGAGAGTGTAATTTAAGGAAAGGATCCTGCCGTATCAGGACTAAAAGGGGAAACATGAGTAAGGAAACAATATTAGAGTGAAAAATACTGCAATGTGATGTCACTACACTGATACCTTGAGCTGAAGCACTGCCTTCAGTTTTGGTCGTTGCGTCTCTAAAAGGGAATGGACACTGAGAAGGAAGTGAGTGGGAAATTATAGATGCATTTCAAGGTGCCTTCAAACGAGGAGTTTTACACTATCACAGAGCCATAGAATGGTTGGGGTTGGAAGGGACCTTAAAGACCATCTAGTTTCAACCCCCCTGCCATGGGCAGGGACCCCTTCCACTAGACCAGGTTGCTCAACGCCTCATCCAGCCTGGCCTTGAACACTTCCAGGGATGGGGCATCCACAGCTTCTCTGGGCAACCTGTTCCAGTGCCTCACCACCTTCTCCAGGCAGAACTTCTTCCTGATACCTATCTAAACCTCCCCACGGAGGGAGGGGGCAAGTGATGTCAGGAACAAGGGGACATGAAGGTGGCTGTCACTGGGTTCAGCGCGTTGGAGGAGCAGGCCATGCATGGCTGCAAGGGCAGCACTGCCCCAGCAGGATGGGAGCAGGAAGATGGGGAAACCCGGTCTCCTCCTGACCCAGCTACCTGAGATGTGACAGCTGAGCCTGGAGGCCACCTGCATAGCAACTGGGGCATTTCTGCATCCTCCCCAGTTCTTCAAAGGGAGAATTACAGGACCAGGTGCTCTCCAGAGCCCTGGGGCTGGGCCGCTTCATCTGCAGGATACCCCTGTGTGCATTAAACACTGCAGAGCATGCAGTACCTGATGGATGGGAATGCTGTCTCTTCCGCAAAGCCCAGCCTTGGCGAGGGAATTGCTACACGAGTTGGGAAGTGCAAGTCTGTTTCTGCTATGTTACAGGTCTTGGTCACCTCTAAGATTTAGAAATAAGTAGAGCAGTGGAAACCTTAATAACAACCTAACCAAATAACACCAATAGAAAAGTCCAATAAACTGCCAGCACAACAGAGTGAAGTTAAGGGCCTGAAATAGACAGACTACCCTTCACGTAAGTGGTTCTCCGTCTGTCTCAAAGCATGCTGAAAGGAGAGACAACATCGCCTCGAAGACTTGTATGCCAACATATCATTCCTATGTTAAGTGATGCTTGAAAATTACCTTTTCTCACCTTCATAAATTAAAGTTACTAAGGAAAAAAACATTTCGATATGAGTATTCGCTGCAGGAACGCTATATACATCTTCCTTCTAGTCTTAACAGGCTATTTCAGTTAGCAATGATTTTAGATGTTCAGGTGTTTGCCACCATGCTGTTTCCATACTGAAGCTAATCCAAGTAGATCCCACTAGACGGTGCACTAATGAGAGTATAATGCATGTCCCTTCTGAATTAAGGCATCGCCTTGATTTTTATCTCCAAGTGTTTGTCGTATAAACTCTGTTGATTGAGACGTTCATTCTTGCTTTATAAAGCTTCAGTTGAGTTCACTCTCAGTTATTCTCCAGAAAAAACCCATATCTTTTGCTATCTGATTTCAAATATGTACTTTGAACTAAAAATATTGAGAAGCGGCCCTTTGCCAGTGAGAATGCTTTATCTAGAGGTCACCGCTTGGTTGCTGTTTTCTGTAGCTTGGAGGTAATACAGAGTCATCACCGATCAATGTTCATTCTCATGTTATGGAAAAGAGGTATCCAAACACTTGCCTGGTGATGCTGGGTGTTTTATAAACAAAATGCTGGTGGTCATCTGCTGTTAGCTCACTTACCATCAGCATCCACCTTTTATTGTTCAATAGCTAACAATCTTTGTGATACGATGCTTTAAAGTAACCGGATGCAGCAAAGATACTGCAGCCTGGGAGGAAAAGCTGGATCATAAAACAAACATTTCATTAAAATGTTCTCCATACTATAAAAATATTTTAATGGCCTCTTTAATATAATCATATAAAATAATTATGAGGATACAGTTAAGTCACCAGTCAAAAAGTTCTGTTTATTGATCACATGCTGCTAAGAGCACAGTATGTCCTCAGAAGATTTTTGTTAACTTTTATAGGAAAGCCATTGTCTGGGAGAAGGTGGTCTGTTTCACCCTTTTAGAAAAAATGGGAGGATTCCTTTGGTTTCTGCATGCTTTCCTTTGCTAGCAAATAAGAATGTTTTCAGTGGTGTGGAATCCATGCACAGAAGCTGTAAAGAAGCCGTCTCTAAGGGTTATTGTCAGAGATGCTAAGAGAAGTGCTGCTACACAATTCTGTCTCTAAGGTCATTTACTTGCCCTATTTCTGGAGCTCCTACACCAGTGTTACCTGGGGTTTGAGTATGGAATAATGTATTTACCTACTTATGGGCCTTTCCTGTTGCTTTTGGACCATGATCATATATCAATCAATTAAAAGAAACAGGGAAAGCTCTGGGGGAAGAAAGGGGAAAATGTTGCGATCCTGCTATTCATAGGTACCATTCATACAGTGGGGGATGCTCTGGACATTCACTGACTGAAGATCAGAGTGTACACCGTTTATATTCCTGTTGATGTATGCAAAACTGAGCTAAAAGGATGTCACTTCAAACACATGCTGTTTGAGGATCCTTACTCAGTATTGTATCTGATGTTTGAAGAATTGGAAATTAAACCAAAACCAGCATAGTGTGATTTCGAAAGGTCACGCCTTCCTCCTAGCCCAGTATCCAAATCTGCCCCACCTTGCTGACTCTATTTCTGCCTCCCGCCTCCAGCCCCTGCCCTGGCACCAAACTGGCAGACACACGGGCCCAGCAGGATGGGTGGCACAAGCGTGGGGGCCGCCTGTGACGCAGGAATGAGGCACTCATTCCCGTGCAGCTCCCCATGCCTGCATGATGCATGATGAAATGAGGGGGAAGCAGCCCAACCCTGGCCTCGTATTCCCAATGAGTGTCCTCTTTCCAAGGCGTGAGCGCTACCTAAGTGGTGCGTAATTTACCTTATGGGTGGATTTCATTCTCTGCTATCGCACTTGGGCGCCTCTGACTTTAGGTAGGAAGAGCAATGCTGCTAGTATTTGGTACTGATGAAAAACCGCCCAGCAGAGCTTCCCGGGTGGTTGTTACTGATGCATTCCAGCAGCCGGAAGAATTTATGTTATTGTCATCATAATCTCCATTTGCTAATTTAATTAAAATATCTGCTCCAGAACCTGAAATGAGATTAGGTTCCTATTACACCCGATGCTGTACAAAATTGTGATGGATGACGGTTTCCAGCCTGAACAAGCTTATGGGTTCATTGTATTGCAGAATAGCCTGTAAAACCTAATTGTTTAAAAGACATGTATTGACAATTTGCTTGTAATTCAAGCTCGTACTTACTGTCTGGCAACCGTAATTAACATGACAGCATGCATTTTAAATAAACAGTTTCCAACTTTGATAATGTTTCCTCCCTCACAAAAAAAAAAAAAAAAGAAAATTAAGTTTACTAGCAACTTATTTTCAAATCTTTCTATGCCTTTCTGTTGAATTTTCAAAGACCACCTGTAGTAGTGAAATGAGTTGATGTTATTATTTCAAAGCCCAGTCTTTAATTAAGAAGTACATCCACATGCATAATCATTCTAACTTCAGCCAGACCATTTTAAAATGATGAAGAGTTATAAGGGGCACAATATTAAATAGCAATATTTTGTTCAGATAAAAAAATCCAGATCTACAGAACGTTATATATGAAAAAGAATAAAATTTATGGACTTCAAAATCAGCAAATAGAATCCAATAGATTGTAATTTTGAAAATGAGGTCATTGTTGAGCAATCTTCATAATTTTACAACACCTCCTCATCTTTGTCATCATTTTACAATTCATAATCACCTTCATTGCTTTTTGAAACCATGGAGAAAAAAAACACACAAAGGGATCCTGACAGAATTTGGCTTTGTAAACCAAACAGACATCAAAGGCAAGGGGACAGAGGGGGAATTGCAAAGATGAGGAAAACATCACGTAGTCATAGTTGTGAACTGCTGTGTCGTGATATCAGGAAAGTGATCATGGCTGCTCCCAGAGTTACATATAGCAGCTTTTCCTTTTCACCTGTTTACTCTGCCACTGTGATTGTACATATCAGTAGTCTGGGTTATGCTTTTCCCTCTCTCCATCATTCCAGCCTGGTGTTTAGCCAAAAAGGAGATTTATCAACAGTCACCCGATGTTATGGCGTAGTCTGTATACTGAGGCGTAGACAGTGGTAACCCATCAGGAGAATAAGGCTCATCCGCTTCCACACAAGAAAACAAAATGATAAAGACAGATTATGCAGTGGGACTCAAAAAGTAAATGGTCAGTTGGATACATTCACGGCATATACCGTCTGTAATCTGTTGAGGACTGGTAGAAAATATCTCAAAAAACAACTAGCAACTCAGTGGAAATTTCCTTTCTCTATTGCTTTGGCTGCAGTGAGTTCAGAGCAAAAGGTGCCAATGAAAGATGTTGTTAAGATGCCCCTAAGACATGACTCAGTTTGAGCCTTGCAGATTTCTACATAGCTAAATGTCTAAACTTCTATTACATGCCTTGCTTAAGCTCAGTGCCCCACTGTCACGAAAGAGGGACTGTGCTGAGTGATTTAGGCCACTTAAAAGATCAGCGTCACAAATATTAGGGGAAAAGCTGTTATTTTAAATATGAATTTGTGAGAAGCGTGACTTAACAGAATTTGATGACAAGGACCCCTCTACTACTTATTCGACATGGAAAAGCATACAGAGGCAAAATCAAATCAGCAACGGATTAAAATAGTTTGTACATGAATTAAAAATAATTTACAGAGTCAGGGAAATCAAGGCAGGATTGGATTGTTGTGATATGGACTAGGAAAAAGGGGCAAGGAAATCCCTCCCGTTCGGTCATGAGGTTCAGAGTGGATCCCCTTGCTTCCTAAACTCCTTGAAAGAGAAGCCTAGGTGCAGCTGAATCCACCCCTAGTCCTAGACCTGGTCAATGGTTTATGCCTAAGGAATCAGGGAAAGGATCACAGTGTGTGGAGTTTTGTGCTTGGTGTGAAACTTTGGGACAGCGACAGTGTGGGGCAGCAATAATTCAAAGTTCCTTAACACTATTCAGTTATGTCACACAATTAGATCATACAGTTCCCCAGCAGGACTTAACTCTCAATAAATCAGTTCAGTAACTTAATCAAAGCCTTAATAAATTTATCGACATAAAGTTGCACACACACAGACAGATATAGAAGTAGATAGTTATACATATATTTGTATGAAGGTACCTGTTAAAATTTCCCCTTGAATTCGGTGAAAATGGTCACGTCGGATGTCAGTGCATCTCTCAACAAGCGAAGAGTTGAGCCTCAAGGAGTTTTTTCAGCCCAGTTTGTGTTGACTGTCCTCTGATTTCACAAACTTGAGAATTTGCGAACTCCAAGAGCCATCCCACTCCAAGGGAGATGCTGAGCACAGCCCACTGCGGTTCAGGAGAGCTCAAAGGGTCATCTTGGAACTGCTATTTATAGGGTCACGAGATAATTGACTTTAGGCATAAATAATTTTACATCCTGGCGTTAACTGGGGCAGGTGGTCATTGGAATGCCCAGCTGGTACCCACCTACCCGGGCTGCGACAAGGTTCAAGGCTGGCAGAGGATGAATTATTTCACTCTCATCCCCTGCTGTAACTAGGCAACTGACCATGGCATGCCCATTCCCCACCTTGGCAGTACAAGAGTGTTTTGATATGGTAAGGGGTGCTTAACCACCAAACTCCCTGCATAATGGCTAAGGTTTGATGGGAATCTCTAAGGCCATAAAGCTGTCCAGGAGTTAAGAGGGGAATAAATGCACCACCACACCCACAGACAGGTGTCTAGAGCCATTTTAGATGCCCAGACATGTCCCACCTGGATCTCAGCTGCTGTTTCATTGGTGCTGGGTGCTAGTCCCAGGTAGACATCCCAGGTTCCCAAAGGGATCTTAGGTGGTACTGGGTGAATGATTCATATCCTCAATATCCACTGATTACAGCCTGAGTTTAAACAGCCATTCTGGCTGTAGCTATAATCAGTGCTTAGACATTTACCATAATTCTAAACACCTACCCATACACATTAAATTTAAGAGTCTTAATCTTGAAACTTGTCCCATGCTCTAGTCTTTCAAGATGTACCACAGTTTTCTAATATATTTCTGTGGTAACTTAGCACCTGATTTTTTTCTAAGAATCCAATTATCCCTTTCACTCTTTAGGCTGGTCCCTGTGTTTGGTACCATTATCATAGAAAGTCTACAGCTCTATGCAGTAGGTGTCAGGTTTTTACCTTCTGCTAAAGCATGAGTAGACAGACAATCAGTAGTAGCAGACTTGGATTCTGTCCTAAGAAATTATGAAGATTAATATATCAAATTTGGAGTATACCAGGCACTGGGAGAATGAAGCCAGATTGAATGACACTCCAACTACAGGCATAAGGCTTCATAAATAGCTCAGTTTAAAAACACCAACATTTTATGCTCACTCTCTATTCTGGACATCCCTGAAAATAACACATAAATCCTCTTTCTCTTCTCCTTCCTGCAGATGTACACTTTACCTTTAAATATTTTGAGTACTGATATTTTTTCTACTGGGATCTTAAAATTATGGACAAAACCAAAAAGGGTTTGAGATCATAGAACTGTAGAATCACAGAACGGTTTGGGTTGGAAGGAACCTTAAAGACCATCTAGTTCCAACCCA
>NW_010245831.1:7184-18788 GCF_000690775.1 Eurypyga helias
CAGAGCAGAGTTACTCCACCCCTCTGAGCATCTTCACGGCCTCCTCTGGACTCACTCCAACCGATCTATATCCTCCTGATATTGAGGGCAACATGTTGAGATAAACAGATGTCAGAAGTGATTACAACATCCCAAAACTGTAGCTCATTGCAGTAGTAGAGGAAACTCTTCTTGCAGTACAGAAAACATAACAATAAAAAAAAAGTGGGAAAAGAATTTTACCATTTAGTTTATTGCATGCATTAAAATGTGCAGCCTCTGCAACAATCACTGTATTGCACTGTTTTCCCACAGAATATCTGCTGTGCAGTTCCTTTCATTTGTTCTTACACATGTAGGGCCTGATTCCTTTGCCTACTGCATTTAGTGAAAAATTGACCACTGTTTTCAGTAGGCTATGGGGCATCTGCTGGTTTCTTACTATTAGTTATATGCTTTCTATAGCTGTTTATTCTTCTAGTGTTTGTCCCTCAGAATATATGCAGCTGACTCTAGGATGGTATGATATTTTTAGAAGGCACTAAAAATCTGAACAACATTCAAACCTAATAATAGTCTTACATACCATTAACAGAAAATGACAAAATTATTTAAGTTGTTATTTAGCTGCTTGTTATTTTTTTATAGAAGAGTTACTACTACTTACTACAATCTAATTTTTTTTTTCTGATTAAATGTTCATAACAGTGAGGTAGAAAATTACTTCCTTACAAATATAGTACAAAATTTTACCACATAGCTTGCTGCTGAACAGAGATCTTAACTTGTCATCATCTCCAGTTTTAAAACTGGCCTCGTGGAAGCACATAAACATAGCAAGAGAAGACTGAGAACCTACACTGACATTTTCTGTTCAGCCCAAGGATGTAAGCATATGTTATGTCTGTAAGCAGACCTACTCACTTCTGTGGAAACAAGAAAACAAAGGACCGTGTGGAATCTTAGGATTATCAGGGAAAAGAAATTAAAAGAACAAAACATAAAACATCATAACATCTACTGGTATCTGGTGTTGGAGTACCCAGGGCAGTTCCATCCTTCCTCTTCCCCCTCCTTATTCTCCCTTTATGTACTAGGAGTAGGAAAAATACAGAGGAAGGCAGAAAGGTTGTTCAGAGACATGGAGAAGACTCCTTGCACACACAATCAAACAAGCAAAGATTCCATGGGGTTCAATGGACACTGCTGAGGAATTTAGGATTGTATCTCCCATATGTAGCCTTTGCTTAGGGGCATGTCCCCATGGGCTAGAAAAATAATGTAAAAAATGTCGGTATAACTTCGCTCTCTCCTCTTCTGTTGGCCACTAACTTAGGTAGACATTTGATCTCACCTGCAGTTGCATCTTTATGCATGTTTGTATTTAAAAACTGACATAAACCCTATGCAATTTTGTAAATCAGCACCACCTGCTTTGTGTATGAATGAGACAATTTCCTGGGAAGAAAGGCAGTTCAGAAACAAGTACCAACTATTTCAGGAGACCCAGATGGTGTGGACAGGGTCCTCTTTGGAGCTGATTGTAACCAATTTTCTAATGCTTGTCCACATCACATAACAAACACAAAACTTGAATAAGGGGTGTGTGTGCTGGGACAAATGTTATGGAAGGTGAGGGTAAATTTAGATTAAATGTAAGGAAGAAATGCTTCACAGAGAGGGTGGTGAGGCACTGGAACAGGTTCCCCAGAGAAGCTGTGGATGCCCTCTCCCTAGATGAGTTCAAGACCAGGTTGAATGAGGCTTTGAGCAACCTAACCTAGTGGAAAGTGTCCCTGCCCATGGCAGGGGGGTTGGAACTAAATGGTCTTTTAGGTCCCTCCCAACCCAAACCATTCTGTGATTCTGTATGAGTCACAGAATGGCATGTCTATTTAAGCTGGGGATCTGTCCAAGTCAGCTGTTTTTAAAAAATTAGAAAATAAGAAGAGAAATACTAGCTAAATGGATGTTGAAGAATATTAATGATATATGCTATGATATAGCCTGCAATATTTTCTACAATGTATGTGAATGCTCTGGTCATTCCTGGTACAAGTCTACTGTAGATGTCCTGGAACAAAAGATCCCATGAGTTAAGACTAGTTTCATAGCTTTCCTGAACCAACGGTAGGAAAATACATAGATCAAGGGATTGCAGGCAGAATTGAAGTAAGCAAACCAAATCAGGATGTCAAACAGAACTGGGGGGGTAATAAAATTCAGAATACTGTCTACTGTGGTGTCAATAGTAAAGGGCAACCAGCACAGGAGGTAGACTCCTACAGCTACCCCAAGAGTCTTTGCTGCTTTCCTTTCACTCTTGGATGCTCCTACGTGTAGCTGAGATGCGATACTCCTATTCATGTTGTTGATCAGTCTGGCTTGCTTGTTAGCCACAGTAAATAATTTTACATACAAAACTATCATTATGAGGCAAGGGAAGAAGAATACTCAACCACCCCCACAGCTTGTTGAACAGCAGCTGACAGCTACCAACACAGGGCACCTCTCTCAAAAAATGGCCCAGTTCTTCTTCAATCACTTCAGTGTAGGGGAAGACAGAAGTATAAGCCATAGGCACTGCCCACCCCACCCCAGTGTAAATGCAGGCCACTCTTATGGTGAACTCGGTGGGATAGAGCAAAGGGTCACAGATGACACGATGCCAATCAATGGAAATAAAACACAGGTGAAATATGAAGGTCAAGCAGAAGAGTGTGTCCAGGAAGGTATGCAGCCTACAAAAGTCATCTCCAAAATACCAGCAGCTCACTACAGACCGGATGGTGCTGAAGGGCAGCACGGTCAGCCCCAGGAGGAGGTCAGCAAGGGCGACAGAGAGGAGCAGGAGGTTGGTTGGGGTATGCAGGGCTTTGAAATGGGACACCACGAGGCCAACAAGCAGGTTCCCCAGCACGGTGATCAGCGTGCCCAAGGCACAGGCCAGATAAACGGCCAGCTGGATGCCAAAGGGGTGTAAGGTCCTGTAGCAGGAGCCGTTTGCCTCATAGCACAAGGTGAGGAGCATCCCCTCCTCAGCACCGGTGCCCTGGGCTGAGCTCATGTCAGCCTGCCCAGGTCCACTGCCTCTCCTGGCTCTGCCATAAGCCTGGAAAACGATTCGCCTTCCAGCAGAGGTGTGAAATGACTAACCTGAAAACAAAGGTAACAAAAAGGCAAGTTAGAAGGAAAGATGTCTTTTAATCAAATACTTTTATCAAAGCTTTCTACAGTTTCCATAAGTCAAGCAAAAACCAAAGAGCCTGATTTATTTGTTTTATATCTATTGAAGTAAAGCGGCTTTGGGTCAGTGTGTTAATTTTTTGTGACATCAAGTTTTATATTATGTTTTGGTTTTCTTTCAGCCAATACCATGAGTAGTGCAGGAAGCGCAGCAAAGCCAGAGGTGTGTGGGCAAGCAGTCAGTAAAGAGAAGTTCTGCATTAGAAGGAAAACCAGCACTGAGTAACAGGCATTGCCAGCCAAAGCTCCTTAAAGGATTTGAAAGCTGACTCCATTATAATGGTGCTCTAGTTCTCTTGAACTTCCTTGGAAATGAAGTTCCAATTTAGTCGTAATTATTTTTATTAAGTAGAAGCTGTGAACTGATTATTATGAAACAAGTAATATCTGATTGCAAAGGAAAACCTCTCAGGTCAACTTGCTCATTTTAGAGTGTTCTGGCTATGGGGATATGGATATCCATTTTGTCGAGGACATAAATATTCAGTAAGGCAAACAGGCGTATTATTTATATGCCCTAAAGACTGCTACAGTTTTTTGCCTATGAAATTGCTATTTAAGTTTTAAATTATTTAGTTTTAAATTGGAACTGTAAGAAATATATTAATGGATTATAATGGATTGTTCCAGTAGTCTTTGATAAATCAGATATCTGAACGGTATGATGTTTTACAGTACGACTGCTGCAGTTAAATACATGACATTTTTCTAGATGCTTTTTTTTTTTTTCTTGAAATGACTGCTATAATAGCTGGAAATTATTCCCATCTTTCCCATCCTTCCTAGCAGCAACAAAACATAATAGCAAATATCTTAATTTTATTTCTATAAACTTTTAAATCAGGAATACTTACAGTAAGATACCTCTTTTCATAGAATGGGAGCTGTACTGCAGTGCTCAGAAATCCTTTCTAAGTACATGTCTATTGCCTGAGTGGAAAGCATGAGTTGTTATAGAAACCGGATGGAGAGAGAGTCCCTATTGGATGACTGAGATACCTTAGGGACATAGAGGGACTATTGTGTATTTGGCAAAAATTGCCGATTTCTAAGAAGTTTAAATGCACACAGGCCCAGCTTGCTGAAGATTTATGTCAGAGTTTGTCTGTGAATTTTCTTTCTTTGGGTATTCCTGCAAGAAGATGCAGCTAACGCCAGCTCATCCTGGGGCATCGGTGACCCTCACCCCATGGATGCCTTGGATGATTCTGTGATATGTCTTCGACGCAGTGGAACATTCTGTTTTAATGTGGACATTATAGAGACAAATATCGCACAGGAAGGTCCTGGATTTTTCATACTAGGAAGGATATGGGGTTTTAAAACAAACTTCTCACTTCTCAGTGAAAGTTTTCCTGGTGCTCGGTTTCTCTACTCCCACCTCCTGCTCAGTCAAGGCAACTGCATACCAGCCTCTGAAGGGACCCCAATGGTATGTCTCTGGGATTCTGCCCTGTTCTGCAGTTAGTTTTTCACAGCTGTCCTTCATTTTCCCTACTTTGAGTTTCTTCTGTTAATAAGTTGCCTGATGCCCAGCTCCCCTCCCTCTTGATGTGTTCCAGGCACTGTGTGCCAAAGGCTGCTGAGAGACTGCTAGAATAAGGCTGAGGCAATTTTTCAGGCTGAATTTTAAATATGACAAAGAAGTAAAGTCAGCATCTGTTTCCATACCATTTTGTTTTATGTCATGTCGCAAGTGGCAGCTATTACTACAGGGATTTAAAAACTCCTACAAGAGCAAGATTTTTTTTTCCAGTTTTACTTCAACAGCACTTTAAGGTGACATTTCCACACTATTAAAAATCTCAGTGCAAGAAAGTATAGAATCATAGAATGGTTGGGGTTGGAAGGGACCTTAAAGACCATCTAGTTCCACCCCCCCTGCCATGGGCAGGGACACCTTCCACTAGACCAGGTTGCTCAAGGCCTCACCCAGCCTGGCCTTGAACACTTCCAGGGATGGGGCATCCACAGCTTCTCTGGGCAACCTGTTCCAGTGCCTCACCACCCTCTCCAGGAAGAACTTCTTCCTGATACCTAATATAAACCTCCCCACTTTCAATTTAAACCCGTTATCCCTTGTCCTGTCACTACAGGCTCTTGTAAAAAGTCCCCCCCCAGCTTCCTTGTAGGACCCCTACAAGGAAGGGGGCATAGAAGAGGGCATAAGTAGGGTATAGTTCTCTGAAACACTGTGCTTAGCTGGAGGCTTGCTGTAATACTTCGAAGAGATTTGTTTCTCTTTTTCCTATTTCCACATTTTAGTAAGTGATCATTTATATTAAGATTGTCAGAGATTTCCTTTTGATATTAACAATACTTTTTTTGTCCTTGATGCTCTGACATTTTCATTACTTTTCATTCTTTCTGTATTTTATATGCAATACAGTATCATTCTTATGCAAGTACTTTGTTATTCAAATTCCAAGTAAAACCATGTTCTTGTTGAAATACTTACCCTAGCTAACTACCTATGGTGATGCTTCTGAAGTGATTATTGCCACCCCTGAAGGGAACAACATGTAACAAAACAATCTCACCTCACCCTTCCTGCATACATTACTTGTTGGAATTGTTTTGCATTTCTTCCCCCCTCTCTCCCAGTCTGGTCGTGGGAAAAGAAACAAGTTCATGATTAAGAGAAGGCTCAAATAGTGACAGTGTAGGTCTTAATACTTTGGAACAACAATAGCTTTTCAACATGTATCAAATTTGAAAGCAAGAATGCTATCATAAAATGAAAAATGTCAATCATTCTCAAGATGTACCTTCTCTTTACCCTTCCTCCTTCAGCCAAAATTGCTGGATATAATCTCCAGCTGATTTTTTGTTGAATTTACTGAGTGACCTAGTAATCAGCGGGAAAACACACACAAAAAAAAGAAGGAAAAACATGCAATCTGACATGATTCAGTCTCCTTTAGTGAACACATGCATAGCCAATATATTTTTTATTGAAACTGCTTCACATAACCTCTAAGGTCTAAATTTCTCTAAGCAACCTGAGTCTGAGTTCCTTAAAATAGAACAAGGCAGTTTCAAAGAATTATGGATTTTCTAAGAGGGCCATCATCAGTGCCCCTTTGCCGTGAAATTTTTCCTCACAGCTTCTAAAAGAGTCATTCTGGGATCCCTAGCTGGAATATAATAGTATGAGAAGGCTATGGGCATACTACAATGACCTGCATCGAGCTAGTGAATCTCAGATCTTCTGTCATGTGTATTATAGCCATACAGCCTTTAGTGCTGCCTTTTGCTCTCCCTCGTAGTGGTGAGAGCGATCATCCCTGAAGAAGTCGGCGTATGATATATGTGTGTTTTACCATTACAGCAGAACAATGCCTAAAGAGTACGTACTCACCCATTCCGTTATGGTAGATGTTGGGCACCCCAACTCCGTGCAGACTGGTGTCTCCATAGGTTGCAGTATGTATTTTTCTTACACAAACAGCACCATTTGGCCTTCAGTTTTGTAACGATGGAAAATCTTTGTCCATGGCACTCACATGAAATTGTTCCACCTGCTGCATCCCAGTTTTATGTAACTTGCTTTTATGTTCTCCTGCTCCCTGTTACACTGGTCCATGTTCTGTGCGTCCAAGTACCCATATAAAACACGCCTATATGAACAGTTTTAGAAGCAGTACTCTGTAAGTTAACTGTGGCAGCTTAAACTGAGTTAAAAGTGGAAGGGGAGATAGAGGGAGAACTCACTGGCATTGTCCCCACCTGTAGCATCTTTGTCCAAATTAGTCAGATGAAGGCTTAAAACTGAGGAGATTGTGGATTAGAGTAGGAGTAAAAAAAAAGCAAATTTTAGTTCAGGAAGTTAATAAAAAGAATGAACAAATTCAAATATTTTATCTGTTATCTTTGAAATTAACAACTCACATATTTATTACTGTCTAGGATTGTCTTAACCCGAATAAAATGTTTTTCTTTCAGATTATTGATCTTGTTATCCTGTTATTGCCTCCCTGTTTCTTCCATTTATGTCAAATTTTAAATTAATAATACCATAACAAGGTGACAAATCCCAATAGTTCATCATCTTCAAAACATTCCCTCTCATCATTATTTTCTGTCCAAACATTTTCCCTGAATGTGCCCCCAAAATGCAGTTTTTAGTGATGCAGCAGAGGAATTGCCAAAGATATGACAGGAAAAAAGTCAAAATACACACAGAGTGACATATTCTGATCCAAGAGATCTCTGAAGAAGAATTCATTAGTAACAGGTGTTAAAGTAATCCCAAGGCTGCAAAAGACAGCTGCAGGTACAACTGATATAGCTCTTCCTCAGAGCTCCCAATGCTATTTGCTGTCGTTTGCAACAAGCAAAACGCATGTCAGCTGGGAATAATCTAACCAAAACAAGCACTGCCACCAGCAGAGTTAAGGGCATGATTTCATACCCTTGTTCTCCAGTTCAGGTCCCAAGTGACAGTCACCACACTTCTGGCCATCACATCTGCTTCTAGACCTGATGTAACATTCTAATCATGCTGGTTTAAAGATGATATAAAGATACATTTAAAATATATTGGGAGGCACAATTTGATCCAAAGAAGACACCTGCAGTGTCAGTGTACTTTGGTCATGCATGGGCTCTGAAATTTGAAGTGTCCGAGGGCAGGATCCTAAGCACAGGATGGAGGTCCGAAGCCCTGTAGCTGCCCGGCATGAAAATGCTGCTGCGGGCTGGTGGCACAGGCCAGGTGCCCCTCTTCCAGGGCACAGGACAAGAGAAGGCTGCTCCCGATCAGAGTCACACAAATATTTGCCCATTTTCCTCTCCCCTCCAGCCTCAGAGGGGTCCCCTCCCCTGCTTCTCCATCTTGCTCCCATCTACACCCCAGAGCACTCCCAGATTTTTACTTTTGCGTTTAAATATCCTTTGTCATATTAAAACCTAAAGCTGCTTTGGATTTTCTCCATCCTGCATTTTGTTTGAAATGCGTGATTAAAAATGTAACGGAAAACGCTCCTCCTTTCTTACAAGAAAAACTGGAATGTCAATAAACTGCATGTCCATTTTGAAGTCAGTTTTCTCTGGAATGCTTCATTGATGCTCTGTTGCTGCTGCAGCCATGAAGACTGACATGCATCTGATACAGTGGGAAGATGATTTGATTAGGTTACGCAGATGGAAGAATAAATAAATTATTTCAATGTGTTACAGTTACAGCTGTATATGCCCTTCTGTCAGGAGTTTCTTGGAACAGTTACTTTCATTTAGTTAATTTTCACTAAAGCTGATCAAAATGCTATGTTGGTTTTTTGGGGTTTTTTTGGGTTTTTTTTTTTTTTTTTTTCAAAAAAACCCCAAAACCCAAAAACTGAAAAACGGTTGCTGACTGTTGCGCATTAATTCACCTGAACATACTGGATTTCTTTGTCATACTTTCATTTTGAGTAGAAAAGTCAAAGCCTGCAAACCTACACCTTTAATTTAAATCTTGAAGAATCTATTTTGGAACTGCTGCTGCAGTGTCTCCAGAGAATTGCCTTTTGGATGTTTTATGTTATTGCTCACCTCACCTCCAGAACATGCCTGCCTTCAGAAGTGTAGTTGTATCAGTGACTGCACGCTAGATGCTTGTGAAGTGCTCTGCAGTATTAAGATATGAAATAAAAATCAGCATGGAGCTTGCAAAAATAAATCTCAAATGCAAAAATATTTCTAAAAAAAAATTTCCAGCTGGTGTTTTTGCAACCAATGTTTGATTGATTTATTTATTTGCCCCCCTGTCTTAATAATAGATGTTGTCGACCTTTTTCTTTACGCTGCTTTTGCCTGTGGACTCCACAAGGGGGTAGGAAATCCTTTCTCACGGTTTAGTCTGTGACCAGAACAGATCAAATGAATAACAAACAAACAAACGAAAAATAGTGAAGTTAACTATTCTGACCGCAAGCAGGTACTGCAGATAATTCCTGCGAGTTGCTGAGTTGCAAACCTTTTAAGAATAAAAATATAGGAATTGTTTGAATAAAGATCACTGGTTTTGAAGACTGCTCTGGATGCTGCTGTTAGAGACATTGCGAGAGGGAGGCTGAGCGCGGATTACTGGGCTGGGATGCTCTTCAGCGTGTCTTGCTGTCCTGCATATTCAAACTGGGCTGTACCAGAGAGAGAGGGGGGCACAGCGGTGCTGTCCGAGTGAGGTGCCCACCTGGATATGGGAGCATGAACTCCCTCCTGAATCCAGGATTGGAAATACATCCTCTGAGAGCAACGTTAGCTCTTGCTGGAATAATTCACAGTAAAAAAGATGTAAGAAGCCCTATCCCTTCTGGCTGCTGCCCTGAGGTCTGGATTTGATATAGACCAGAATTCATGCTTAAATTCTCCACTGTGTAGTTTGGAAAAATAGAGCAATGGACGAGCATGTGTTTCAGAAAAAAAATAACCCAAAACAACATACCATGGTACTTAAGGAGAGGAAGAAAGGAAGTGATCTGCCATGCTTGCATCTGAATGTAATTGGTGTGCCCCATGGAACTCAGCGTGATAAATATGTTATAGCAAAACCACAGACACTCAGGCTCTCCTGTGCACCAGCAGCTCTGGTCCACAGAAAAATCCCTGTAACCCTGATGCCCTAGGTTTTGTGTAAAGCAGTGCTTTTTTTAGCACCAAGTTTAGCACCAGCATCAAGTTTAATAGCAGGTGGAACAGCATGGCAGGCCACAAATTCTTTCAGGAACCAAATCCCACTGTCTTCCACCTGCAAGACCCCTTGGCCAGAGGAACTACTGCAGAAGATCCAGCTTCAGGCTGCAAGTTGGGTAGCAAGACTAAGCAGATACTCCTTCAACATCTGAAAGCGTACACCAGACACACACAACGACATGACACACTGAAGCCTCTCAGAAGGCTCAAAATTGTTCCCTGAAGATTTTCAATCTGGAAGAAATGATGTCTTCGTAAGAGATGTAATGTGTTGGGCTGGCTCTGAATGATTTATGCTATATGTTAAAGCAGTAATTTAATTATTACTTAAAATGTCTCCAGTTGCATCATATGTCTCCAACTAGGCATTTAATATGTAGAAGAATTTTCAGAAATGCTTAAATGTAGACTTAGAGGCTTAATTAGACACCTAACATTAACTAAACACATGCCTGTGTAACTAACAGAAGGGACTAAAACTCACTCTGCAGAACAGTTGAGTACATTGAAAAATACTGCTCGCAGGAAACATTATGAAGACACGTAGAAAGGGTCTGTAGTTGCCTCCAAGTCCAGTGTTATATCTAAATTTTGGTGGCCCGTCATGGTTTCACTGGTGGAAGGATGTCAGGCATGTTTAGCATTTGTTAGCTTTCAGTACAAACCCCTCGTGGACCAATTTTAACACAAAGAGATCTAATGGCACTCAAGTTTCTCCAAAGAACCCCCACTGAACCACGTGGAGACATGACCTGGAACAGCGGCTGCGACAATGTCTCTGCTGTGTCCCCCATCACCTGGCATGCAGCTCCCCTCTCCCTGCCAGCACCGGCACACCCCGGGCTCTCCATATCAACCCCCAAACACTGTGTATTTCATGTAGCTCAGCTCCAAAAGAAGTGTAACGTTCCTGATAGCATCCCATGTGGTACCTTGGCCATAAGGTCTATGTAAAATGTATGACAAGGGTGCCCTCCACTTCACCAGAGCTTCCAGAGAGCTGTCCCCCAGGAAACTGGCACAGCAGGAACAAAAACAGATTAAGATGAGTCCAGACAAACCTGAGGTGACAGCACAGGCTCCGAAAGTCAGGGCTGGGCTGTGTTGAAGAGATCCAGCTCTCCAGAGGTGGGCCATTGGCTGCAAGCAACTTGCTCCTCAGTTTTCTTGCTCACCCTGAGCACTGCTTCCACTGCCCTTTTGATAAATCCAAGGATCTCCTAGGCGTGCATGGAGCAATGATATGGGACAATGTTTATCTAACTTGTAGTTGCCTACAGCCTTTCTTGTGTCCAGCCCTGCACTGTTCCCTGCTCTAACTGTTCAGCTAGTGACAAATGTGCACAGGGAGGGTATTTGCATCAAATTAAAGGTCTTGGGTTTTATGTGTCTTATTATGAAACGTGAGAGCCTTACACACCACCCAGAGAAGCCTGTGAACTTCCTTACTGACAGGTCTTTGGTGTCTCAAGTGTTTCAGGGTTGGGGTGAAACTGGGATCCTCCAGATCCAAAATAGAACTTGCTCATGTTATCACAGATCCATTAAAAAGCTTTCAGCAAAGAAAATGAGCAGCTATCCCTGGCATGCCATACTAGTACAGATGTGAGAAGCAAAGAAGTGAATAAACAAGTGGGTGGGGCTTTGGTAGTCAGACTTTAGTAGGGGCAGAGTATATACTGGCTTCACCAAGGGCAGATCGTG
>NW_010245832.1:0-1934 GCF_000690775.1 Eurypyga helias
TGCAGGCGCGAGCCGTGCGTGTACCCGGGCGCTCCGAGCCCGCCAGACCCGCTCCTCCGGCGGGCCGGCACGCCGTCGGGAGACGGATACGCCCACCCCTCCGCCCTTAATTAAGCACCATTGCAAATCAGTGGCAGGTTCTTTACAAGGCGTTAGATCCACACTGAGCTGATCCAGGCAGATCCCTTCGCACCGCTCCAATTCCCAGCCTCCATCCCTCTTGCGTGTCCACAACAGCCTTCCACGCTCCAGACTCCCCCACCCGTGTGTCTAGTTAAGTTCAATTTGCCTTGATCTTCACTGGCGCCTCTAAGTGGCAAAGCAACACAAACATGAATTAATTACTGGCAATTTGCTCCAACACACACACTTGTTCCGTGCAAGCCGGAATTTTAAACATAAGGACACTTGACAATCCCCATTAGCCAGGAATCACTGCACAACTCCCTGTTCTCCTAACCATACATGGGGATCTGTCATCTGTCAAGAACGCGTGGCCGGCGAATTTGCTACACACAGCGTGTTGGTCATCTAGCTGGGATGTGCAGTCATGTTACACCCAGTTTCCACCAGACAGCCAAAACCCTTCCCTAAACCGATGTTCCGGTCTCCTCTGCTCATGACACGAGTGAGATGCCCCCAGCTGTATCCAGATGTGAGCCACGGAACGCTGTGGCTTAGAGGTTAAATATTGACATGGACTCTTTCAATACTTAAACGGCAGCTGAAGCGTCAGCACAGACTGTGTCAGTATGTAGGGCAAGTTATAAGGAAATGAAAACAAGACAGGATTTGCAATCTGGAATTGGTTAACTAATTTGTTATTTATAAAACACTAATTCAACCCAGCCAATCACGATCAGATGTTGTACTGGCACAAATCTGAAGCCATCGTTCTTACGCACAAACCCCTCTAGCTAAAGATTTAGCAGTGCCACTAACCGTCGTGCCTGCAGTGTTTATGTAGAGAGCTGAGGGCTCGCAGAGGGCACAGGCACTGCCTAGAGCCAGCCCCCTCACCGCGGGGTGGTGGAGGCCTTGCAAATCCTTTTCCCAGGAAGATCACCCACACGTTGTAATAGAAGTTTCATATTGCAAACTGCTTTGAGGCCTTAACACGAAGAGCAATGTAACTTGGTTATTGAGGCAATTAAGCAGCGTGATGGATGTCCTGGGCCTCTCTGCTCTGATCTCCGACTGCCCGGATCCCAAAATACACCCTGCTACAAATGGGATGTGGCTTTGCTGTGGCCCTTTTGTAGCGCACGGCAGAACAAGCGATTCTGAGGAGGATGCTCTTTTTTGCACCCCCTGCATCCCCTTCTGCCTAGGGAATGCTCCATCACCCCAGAGGGCTGCTTTAGCAATGCCTAAAGTGTTAGTCTTGTAAAAGCTTCAGTGCTTCGAGCTAAACATTATTCGCTGCAGTTCAAGGTGCTACGCGTACGCTACCATCCAAAGTTGGTTAAAATGGCCCTCCTCAGAAAAAGAAAAACATGTTCCTTCTCCAGTAACGATAGTTTTCTTTCTCCCATTTTACTTATGCTTAGCCATGGCTTTCAATAGCATCATCCCAAATAAAGAAAAGAAACAGCTTGAGCAACAGTATCTTGTAGATGAGAAGAGAGGGACTGTGGAACGCGCTGAGGCCAGATTATTAAAGAAGTATTCATCAAGGAAAGGAGTTTTGGAAGGACCAGCTGTGTACTGGCTTCAAGGCCTTGGGCTAGGGGTTCTCTAATCAGAACTATGACAGCCTGGAACCTTGATTTTATTTTAAGATTCTTGATTTTGTAGTTAAGCTGCCTGAGCTGTGCCGGTATTTTCCAACCCAGGTAAAGCAAATTCTTGGCAGCAAATGAAAACCAGAGCAAAGCATGAAAGACAGACAAGTAGTAACTAGAGTAGCTGGGTTTATCACCGAAGTAGGGAAA
>NW_010245832.1:1984-14537 GCF_000690775.1 Eurypyga helias
AATCTCAGCTATCACTGAATGTAGGTTTTATTCCAGAAAGCCTTTAATTTTAGAATATTACCAAATACATTCTGTCCCTTCTCTTCTTTAACCAGGGCCATTGATGGTGCGCTGTCTGGACCCTGTTCTTCTCTGCCCCAAACAGGAGCAGGAGAGAGAGTTAAATTCTAACTGAGGCCACATTGGAGGTTAACTCGGTTGACATAGATACCACATCAAAACCACGATACTGAGGTCATGTTGAAGATTTAGAGCTGAAGAGAATTTGGATGACTGAGGTTCATTCGCATGTTTAGTGCACCAAGAAAGTTGAATTACTCCTGGGTCTTTTACTTCACAGTTGAAAGAACAGCCCACTTGCCATTATCAGACTGCTGAAGTAAACCTTTATCTCAGCTCATCATTTCGAAATGTGGAGTTAACAGAGCCAGCCGAAAGAACCCTGTCCTTTAGCATCATCCCTGAAGTACTATCCAAGTGCAACTTTTTGTGTGTGGCATAGCTGGCGTTTCAGAAACGTAATTCGAGCGCCCTCCTGTGTTCCCCAAAAGAACCACAATGGCTAAAGAATACCCCGACCCGCACGGAACGAATGGAAACGGGAGGAGAAGGTTTTTCCTACGGTAACACTGACGAACTCCTCCCGTCACCAGCTGGCCCCCAGCCAGCCAGGTTCCGTGCTCCGCAGCCAAGCCAGCTGGCACTGGGGGCACGCAGTTTGCAGCCCAGAGCAAGAGAAAGGATGTGGGAACCCTCTGGAGGAAGAGTTAACCTGTGCTCCTCAGCAGCACGGTACCTAGCTTTAGCACACCAGCTGAAAAGGTACCTCTGCACCCACAGCCATCTGCTCATTAACTTGTAAGCCAAGCCCTGTAGCTGATGATCAGGTCTCTTCAGAATCGGACCCTTATTTTATGACCCACAGCAGAAACCATAAATAAAAAGTAGCCGAGTGAGGTATATAAGCAATTAAATATGCAAACACATACACACACCACAAACAGGAGAAAACAGTAGTTTTCTCCATCTGTCTGTACATGTTTTATCATGGAACGATACTTATCTGAAAATCTTACAGCCCAGATACATATATCCTGAGTATTTCACTGCACATTGTTAACCAAATAAGGCCAATGCTTGCATGATAATGCTAGTTTTGTGACTTAGTTTGCATTACTCTACTGCCCGTTTATTTTGTTGTTCTGTAACAGAGAGATTTTTTTCAACAAAGCCACTTGTTACCTGCCACCTGTTCCCCTGGCACTCTTTTATCTGGACAGTGGAAGGGCAAACATTCACTAACTAAACTGAGGTTTACAGGTCCTACAATCCACCTCTTGACTATCACACGGAGCTAAGATGTGACAAACCTGTACAGAAGTACTTTCTGTTGTTCACAGCTAAAGAGTAAGCCAAGGACTGTGCACCCGACACCGTCTCGAGCATCACTGCAAGATCCTTCTCTTCTGCAAATACATCTCAGTATGTTCCATCTTCCTGCAGCGATGGAAGGAAACAATCTCACTAGAAGAAACACACAGCAGCTCTGTGCGCACCTCACTGACCCCAGGTCCAACATGAATGGGTGTTCGTGTTGGCAATCACCTGATTTGGACAGGGAATTTCCCGTCCAAAACTGACGTATGTCTTGGGGACAGATCTGTAAAGGTAATTACATGCCTAATGACGCTGAAAGGTGCCTAGTAGGAATTTACAAGTGCCTCAAAAACCAATACCTGTTGAAATGAATCTAGGAAGAGTGAGTTTCTCAGGAAGTCATTCAGACATGGATGTGGTAGTGTATATCTAAGCTAATAAAGAGCTGACAGTGCATGCCCCCAGCACTATGCCACGCAGGCTTAGCAGCTCAAATCCAGAAGCTGCATAGACACTCTCTTCACGTGGCTTACTCAGCTGGGCTCAGCAATGCTCAAAACCTCCCGCTTTTAGTGACTGCAGGATCTGCATTCAAGGAATAGGCAGGCCCAGATTTCCTGGGGAGATGAAGGGGCTGTTACTTCCCCTGAGCAGCAGCAGCTGACTCTGTCCCTGGCACAGGACGGGCTGCAGGCACACTGCTGCCTACACTCCACGTAGCAGTTCCTCAGTCCTAATGGGGCAGAGCTGTTGATTCCAACAAAATCTTGCCACTGTTGAGTTGGAGTAACAGTTTGTTAGACAGGTTTATAGCTTTCTATCAAGAGAAATTCTAGATGAACTGTAATCATCTCTGTTTCATGATTTTGTGCAAATATTTCCAAAGCCATCTGACTACTGAAACCCAACTCCTTTTCAATTAAACAGGAATGGGGACTGTAACAACCCTCAGGCAGCTTTGAAAATTTCTGCCTTGATGTGTATTAAGTCAGATGAACAGGTTCTGAGTAATCAGCTAGCTGGTGTTTCCATTTTAATAGCTTTGTATTTTTATGTCTGAGTTTATTAAAATTTCAAAGCTTAGCTTCTCTACCCCTCCTCCATCTGTTCCTTTTTAAGGAAAGACAGAGGACTCTTCCCATCTAGTCTGCATTTGATCCAGATGGTGATCTCTCCCTTTGTTCAGGCATGAATTCTATCCATGCAAATCAAAGCATCAATCATGCAGCTCTGTAGAATATTTGCTTCCTTACAAAATGCAAGGTGTAACACCACATCTGCAACTCTGAAGAGTATGTTCAATGCTGCAAGAGCCAGCATGATGGATGCATTCACATACTTACCTGCACCCACTCTGTGTGAGAAGGCCAATACCTTACTCCTGTAGGTACTGTTAAGTCCCAAATCCGATATTCCTGAAATGAAACACAATGGGAAATGGTACCTCAAGTGGTAAAGCATTCTGAGATGTCACTTGTAAAATTGCTTTTAACTATCATCATCTTCTGTAATTCACTCAAGTCCATTTATTACTGCTACAAGCACTGCGGAAGAGCCTCACGGGCCAGTAGCAAATTCAACTCCAGCTCATGAATGAATTACTGCTGGAAGCCAGACTTTACGTATTAGTAACTCACCCAGTGGTCATAATCCTCAGTGGGTGTAAATCAGCACAGACTCACCGAAAGACATTAGTTTGCTTGCTTTCCACATTTCATGCGCCAAATGTTGTTGCAGTAATGTCAAAAAGGGTTGTGACATTAATTTCATTTGCAGATCATCTGACTGATATATTTCAAGTCGTGATGCCAAGACCTTTCCCAACAGCTGGATATTAAATTGCTTTATCTTGCTTTCGAGTTTCTCTTCAGAAGGTCAGCAGAAGGCATAGGCATAGGCTCTCTTGCAATTCCCTTTGTCTGAAAGAATGCTGCATGCTTGATGAAAGGTTTTGCAAACCAGTGGCCTTGGGTAAAATCTCATAATCAAAATTGCTGGCCTGGAATTTGTGGCTATTTCTAGGGAAGAACAGAATGAGGAAGTTTGACAGAAATAGACCTTTAGTACTTCAAGCTTTTGTTACAAAACCTGTGAAGTAAGATAAAGATCTCTGCTGCCTTGCCCTGTCAACAACTGACCTGAGGAGGTCTGGGCTACCCCAATGAAGTCTGCCATAAAATGACATGAGCCGAGGCGGCAGATTTCAGGAAGCAGCAGATACACACTGTCAGCTGCTGTTGATTAGATTGGCATTAACTGAGGTTCTGAGCTATTGCCCGAGGGGCAGGAGCATCATCTCTGTAGTAGGTGACTGAAACAGACTGAAACTTCCCCAAGAAATGACCATTATCAACTCCTCATGACATCATTAGAGAAGGAAGTCTGAGTCTTGGATCTAGTTAAATTCTGGGTTATGTAAAACTCCCTCAGCTACTGACTTGAGCTTTATAAATTAAGAATGATGAAAAGCAAAGCAGCAAGGAACCCTTCCTTCAAAAATATTGAAGTAATTTCCATTTTTCACAGTTAATCAGCCTAAAGAACAGGCCCAGGAAATACAGAAAATGGGCTTAAAGGGACCGATTTCCCTGGTTTTTAAAAGGAAACCCAAACTTGTAGAGGAAGAACAGTTGAGGTGGCATTGCTGTTGAAAACTATATTCCATGGCTAGTTGCTGTGAAGAACAGCAAAACCCTTTTTTTTTACAGTCTTTGTGTTAAAGAGCCTTTCAGAGCCTGGTTCCTAACCCTGGGATTCCAAATTCCCACACTCTGTTTTAATCACTGTATTTTGCTATTTTAAAAGACGGTGCTGGAGGAAGAACTCTATTTATAAATTCAAGAAAGATCACTTTCACAACTGGCGAGTTGATTTAAACTCCTCTCAAAGTGGTGTTTGTCTGAGAAAGCTGTGATACTGATGGCTTTTCTTCCATCCACTTGTTGATTTCTACAGAACTGAATGGTCATAGGGTTATGCTTTCTGCCCCTTGTTCCTAACCGTATTAAAATCCATATTCACACACTTTCTAATATTGTTATCCATTTAAGCAGCTGCATGTAGCAGCTCCATGAATGGCTTGGAACTATGAAAAGGAAGCACAGGATTCTGCTAGATTTGGAACACCAAAGGGTGTCCCCAGGGCAGTGTCTGTTTTATGGCACAATTCAAGTCATGAATACGCCTGAGCCCCCCTGTGCTATCTGACTCAATAATTACTGCGGAGATAAATGTTTTGGAGAAATGTATTACTGATAAAATACTTAATTTCAATGCCAACATACAGTGGGGTTTATTGTGTTACATTGTTCCCACTTACGACAGCAAATTAAACTGGTTTTATAATCAGTGAGATAAAACTGAGCTCAGTTCATTTCCTGATGGAAGAATAAACTTGGTTATTGCTGCTGCTGTTGCGGCATCCTTCACCTACCCCTAAGAGACACTTCACTGCAAAAGACTCAAGGATAAAGGAAAAGATTACCAAGGACGTAACAGCTCTATATTTACAAGGCATGGAACAGCGAGGAAAGCTGTGCGGCAAGTTTTAGCACTAAAAGCAGATAGAAAAGTGTTTTGCTGACACTCAAGAAGCTGAGAGGTGAAGTCAGTAGTAATGCTTAGATTAAATTTAGCAAGATGAAGATTTCAGCAAAATTCTTGGTGTAACAGCGTGAACTGCAAGGAGTGGTAATCCATGAAGGACACATTTTGCTGTAGCCAGTGGTTTAGTATCTTGGACAGAAACTCTGCTTATTGATACCAGTATGAACCCCGGCTGAGTTTCAGTTCTCTCTCTTGCTTATTCCTGCTTCTCTGCTGCCACGTAGGGCCAGAACCTGCAACTGGAACTGCTACGGCACAACTGCAATAAAACATCAGGTACCAGGAGACTTGCGAACGCTGAATTTATATTTTACTTACGTGCCAGAAATCCTGCTCCTCCCTCCTTTTCAAAATCATGCGAAAGATTAAAAGGAGGAAGTGCTGGCAGGCATTTTCATTAAGAATCACCAGCTAATTCCAAAGTGCCTATTACTAGGAGCCTTCATGCAATGCCTGTGGTCTCTATCCATCACAGCTGAATCATGGATATCGACTATTTTATATTTAATGTCTCTCTTACATCTTTAATGCCTGCAGAGCTTGTTCCCGAAAGTGTCCTCAGCAGGGGGGGTAGGGTGGTCAGATTTAATCAAAATTTCCAAGGCTGGAAATTAACTTCCAATAATTCTACATTCTACAATCAATAATTCCCTTTTTTAAAGCAGTACTCTTTTTCTTCCTCTGCCCCGGGGAAGTCTATATGAGAAGTACTTCTACAAAATCAAGCCTCCGATTTTGGCAGTCAGGAAAGCTAAAAGCACCTATGTAAGTCAGAAGCCTGTTACACACAGGAGTACAGTGTCTTTTCCTAGGCATTCAGCTGCGTTTTACAAAAACCAGTAATTGTTTTGCCTTGGTTCAGAGGTTGCTTCCTTACAAAAAACGTCACAGACGTTTGGTTGGTGATGGGGAGATGCAGATTCAGATGGACAGAGAGCAGCAACAGTGCAAGGATCTGATTCTGGTATCACAGGAATTTGATGCCTGCTTGTCTCTTCTGTCATATGTTATCATTTCTCAAATAATACATCAGTGCTGATAAAAAGAAATATCAAATCCAGATCTTAGAACTGATGAGCTCAAGCTAATACTAAATGCTGCAGTTTCTAGATGGAATCACAACCAGTAAAGGCACCCAAGTAGTCACCCAGTCTAATACCCAGAGATGTATTTTGTGGCTCAGACTGATCTCCACTCAGTATGGGCCTAAGTATGGACCTATAAATATGTAAATGTGCTTTATTTTGTCTCAAACAATTAATGGTTACATGTAACTCTTCAGAAATGTTAATCTACAACTTAAGGGTTCTGGATATGGCATTTTCTTTGCATCCTCAATAAAGACAAACTCCCTACATTTACTTGCAGGACTTGAGTTATCTGCATAAGCAGCTTAGAGATCTTAGTAGAAATGCTCTGAAGAAGCACAGACTTCTATTACGCGATGCACACTTTAGAATAAAACCCAACAAAGGCTGTGTGCTTGTCATGACTCAGTTTCATTTGCACAGGAATAAATGAGCACATGAATGATACATTCATAGCCCTAAGAATTTCTCCATTCATCTAATACTGACTCTTTCTCTAAGTTTTATCTTTCTAATTTTTATCTTCAACTTACTTATTTCCCTTTTCTCCCACTGAACACAAGGAAAGATATAGTCACAATACAAATTAGAACTGAGAAACAGTACCAACGCAATAATCCCTTTTTCTAGGGTACTGCCAGCCGCACGCAGCGCTGCTGATAAGCGTGTCTGCAGGGCTCTGAATGTCCTCCAAGTCAGTTCTCTCTGGCTTGAAACAGGCTTTCCTTTTTGAAGGAAGTTTCTCGCAATATCTCATTGGGCTGGATTCTCTAGACGCAGTCTCCTTCTCCTCCTGGGAACCCCTCCACTCTAGAAGTTCACTGACACCCAGGGTTTGGCCCCTCTCCCGTGCAGGCAGCCCTTCAGGAGCGCGTGCTGCTCTGTGCAGTGCACCCACCACTCGGCAGAACACACTGACCGAGCAGCTTGTGTCTTTTCCAAAGGGGACCAACCAAGAGAAAAGCCAGCTTGGCTTTTCCAAGCAAACCAAGCAAAGCCAAGCAAACCAAGCAAAACAAAGCAAACCAAGCAAAGCCAGCTTGGCTCTCAGTGCTCGCAGGAACAGGGTGGAACACCACTGAGCAGCATGGTCTAGGGGCTGAAGAGCTCTGGCATTAACCCTTAAGACATCTCTTCACTGATACGCTGCGTCTCATGGCTGTTCCCTGTACTGCCTTCTCTGCTCCCTTTCCCACACAAACCTCACCCAAAGGGTGCAGAGCTGGAACGCAGGCTTTCTGCCAGCAACATTCACACACACCCTCTTTGCCCTCCTGATGCTTCTGCTGTGTGAGGCTTGGTCTAGCAGAGAATCCATTCGGTTCTTCCATCCCTCCAGAAAAGCAGAACTTGCACAGCTGTGCTGGGAGGGAAAAATCTCTGCACCAGGGAAATAGGGAGTAGCGCTGGTGGCTGTGGAGATCCTAAATCCCTACGAGTGAGAATTAATGACACAAATGTAAGAAAAGACTGACTTGAATACCAAAACCAACGGCAAACACCGGGATGTAGGGAGCGGGAGGGTGTTAGAGGCGGGCTCTTTCGACAGCCCTCGGGTGGGAGCGGCTGTTCTCCAGCCAGAGATCCACGAACACTTCGTGCCGGGGAAGCGCTGAAGGTCACCGCAGCTCCACACGCCCCAGCAGACGCTATTGCAGGTCTCCGACACCAGATGGCACTACGAGATCAGCTCGGAACACAACGAGCTAGCCCGGGCTCCGCGGGGGTAGCCCAGCCTCCGGGGGAGGATGCTCTGCACTGCAGAACCAGTCCTGGACCATTCTATGGCGAGGCTGCAGCAGGTCGTGATATCTGGGACCAAAGGGCTGGTTGCTTGGCCGCAGTGAAAGGAAAACGAATTAAAACAGCCCCACATAAACCCATGAGCAGTTTGCACGGAGGAGTTAGCCTGCAGCGTTTGCTTCCGCAAAGTTATTTGCTACTGAAGCCCTTGCCTGCCTCAGATACTGCTGCAGCAAATAGCAGCAGCAAACAGCAGACTTACTCCTCTTCTACAGAGAAAAACTTCCTCCTCCAGCACGGCTATAAAATCGTTCCTCAGCTGCGCTCTCGGGATTTGCTGTGTGAGAACAAAGCGCACTTGCAGAGTCCTGCTCTCCAAGGACCCTACAGACGTGCACACATCTATACTACAGCCCAAAACACCTTCACTTTTCAGAGCCGTAAGTGGCAGTCCAAACTTCTGTAAGTGATTAGGCAGTCACTGGATTTTTAAAATCCGCACTGAAGAGAAACAATAGCAATGTAACAACTACGCCTACAGGCTTCCTCTGTGCCAGGCCAACCCCCTTCTACTTTGACGATGTCACATATTTATTTTTTCAGTAAAACCTCATATTCTGAGTAAGTGTGGGAGTCCGGAAGAATCGGGAGTCACTGAGAACTGGCTGAGTGGTAACTCACTCCTGCAGACAGTTCCACTGGTCCTACGGGAGCTGGGAACCACTGCCTTGCATGAACAGTATTTTGCTCTGTGGAAGACAGTGACTCTGCCACTTTGCTATGCCCAGAAGTTGTCATCAGGCGACAAGAAGTCACTTGTCCCTGTAGTGCTCAGATCCATGTACCACTCACTCACCGCCAGCTCTGTTTATAGCCCACAGCCCGGACACCCCAGACACCCTCTATCCCTGCAGTAGCATCACGTAGCTCGCTCCCAAGGAGAACGTCGACAAGGCACTATTTCTGTAGCTCAGGAGTGTGCCTGGACTGACGTCAGATCACTGTTGCCAGGCGTTTAGAAATACATGCGCCGCCCGTAGCGAAGCAGAATCAACCAAGCGAGCAAAAGAAAATAAAATTACTTGCTGGCAACTGGTAACTCTATAGTAGGTAAGAAAAGCTTCCCTCTGTCTTCCTCATCCTTTGGATTTTAATTAGTGAGGTCAGTACAGACATCCAAGAGGAACAAATTGTCAACACCCTGCCCAAATAATTCAGCCCTAATAATACTTATTTCTAACACAGCAGTTTAAAATCATTAACTGATGTGTTCATCAAAACTGCACCGCAAGAGAGGCAGGAAGACTTGATTGTATTATTGCTTTACTGACATCAAAGACTACTCAGAGTAAGATAAAGTGCTTAATCCAACACCAGCTTTCAGGGTGGAGGATCAAGCACCGTGGGATTCCGGAATCAGGCACACGTTCTTTTGTGAGCCTACGCCGCAACAGAGAGATGGCAGCCTTGGGCTTGGAACGTTAGTTCAGTCCCGAGATATAAATTAGTGACACACACTACTTAAGAAATGGGGGAAAAGAAACCCCACAAAATTGCACAAAAAGGATGGAGCCTTTTGCCCTAAGAGAAAATACATGCATTTCTGTGTGTGCTCGTGTGGGATCTGTAATTACTAGTGCAAAGTCGGCATTAGAAGGCACATGAGAACGCTGGATCTCAGCTGCAGTAAAGCACCACTCTGCTGCCTGCAGTGACACACTGATACTGCTCAGGCCTTGGAATGGTTAAGGCATAAACCCATCAATTAAGGACCAGCTCTGACTCTGCTCAGTGTGGTGATTCAGCTCTTTCTAGTTTCAGCACCAGATGGATGGCTGGTTCATAGGTAGCAGCTCAGTGTCTTATGGGAGAGAAGGCAGCAGCAGACTTGATCTGCAATTTGATGAAGCCGTCCCCAGCCCTATGAACATGAAAATGTTTGGTTTGGGTCTGCAGGGAATAGACCGATCTCCTGGTGAGGTGACCGAACTCCCTGGGGTAAGGGACTCTGCACTCTTTCTTCTAAGATAGAAAAGGAAAATTCACAGAGCCTCATCTATCCCTTTGCTACTTCCAGTTTTTGCCCACTTAGGAAATGTCAGGTAGATTCATACACAAACAGTGATAAGAAAATACACCATAGGGATCAATTCTCCACTGGGCTACAGTCCCCATCCTGAGAGGGCTCCCCTGTAAGAGACTCAAGGTTATCTACCAATACAGGTTTCATTTCTGACACAAGTATTCCTGTCTTATTAACAGGCCTGCTCTAGTAGTACAGCATAGCCAGTATAGATCTTCCAAATTTTGTTCAAAAGAAATCAAGGACACAAAAACGACCCAGCTCTTGATAACGCACTGCCAAAGATGATGCAATTCAGTAAAGCTCTACCAATGGGAAGAGAAGAGCAAGCGTTCATACCACCTGAGCTGTAAACCCCAGGCATTATCCCTGTCTCATAACGCAGCAGAAGGGATGCAGGACAAACCTGAATCACCTTGAGTGGTATAGAAAAAAAAAATACCAGCACATTGAGTGCTGGCAGATACAGTCCACTTGAGAATCAAGAAGAGCTTATACCGACAAATGTTCCAGCTCTCTATTTACGTCAGCTCTGGCAAGCTTGCCTCTCTGCGATTACCTAAGACTGATGCCTTCATACGAGGTACTGTCTCACCTATCCACAATTTCATACTCGTATCCTTTCTCCTTCCCGTTTCTTTCTGTGTCACCTGCAGAATCAGCATTTCAGAGGCCAACAGAGTGAGGTCCTTTCCAGCTCTTTCCCTGTATGTAAAATCCAGCCCAGGAACCTCACGTTGGCGTTCAGGACAGCCCTTCGCCGTTCTGCTGAACCTCTGCCTTGTGAGGAAAAGGATGTGACGAACAAAGGGTCTGGTACCTTTTTGGTCTGAGCTGTGCTGTAGGATCTGTGTCTGCTATATTAACTACTGAATCATTGTTTCTGTCATTTCAGTCAACACGTTTAAGCTGAGAATGTGGCTACATCAGTTATTAACAGCTAAGTTGCAGTAAGTTTTAAGTCTTTGGAAGAATCCATGCTGTAAATCCCAACTTCAAGCCTTCATATGACCCTGTTTCAGAGACTATTTTAGCTCTGATCCCACCTGCTGCAGCCCACTGCGCTCCATGAGCAAGATCGGTGGGAAGGTGTCTGCCAAGGAGGCAGAGCTGCTTCCTCACCGTGGCCTGGCACTTGGTGGCACTGGAGTTCATACAGTGCGAGTAAAGGCGCGGATGAATCAGCATTTCACTGGCCACGTCGCTGATGCAGTGCCTAAAACAGTTTGCTCTGTACATCGCTCAACGAGCTCTGAAGTCTGGTTCTGCGCTGTCTTTGAAAATGTGTCATTCCAAGTGAAACGCCACCCGCTTACCGGTGTCTGCCATCTTCTCTGAAGTCTGCGCAGGAGTTAGAATTGTGAATTCTCACGACGTCAGAGGAAATTGAAGAACTTATCTCAATTCCAGTGCCGAAACTACAGTGAACACTTCACAGACAAGCAGAAATTATGTCTGCCATGTTATAATTACAGAGGCTGATCTTAACAATCAGTCCTTAATATTAGCAGGAAGCCTGATCAGTTTTATCTGGATTGCATGGATTCTGCAGGAGCCCATGCATACAAATGAGCTAGCAGCGTGAGTCGGTAAGAACGTGCAAGTTGCTATTAAACCAAATCCCAAATTATATATATATATATATAATATATATCCCAAATTATTTCTTTTGGTTAAATATTACTTTTGGATTCAGGTTAACAAAATACCTGCCACTGCTTCAGCTTCTTAGCAGGAAGATGAAGTCTTGTATACATATAATGATCAAAACCCCAGTTAAACAGGGATGAGAAGAAACAGCAAGTACATTTGGTGACACTGGAACTCTCCTCACAGCAGCCCTTCGTATCAGAGTAGTAGTAAATGACAAGGTAGGCCAAGTGTCTTCTTCTTACACCAGAGTAACTGCAAGTGCTGCCTACTATGTTCGTAATACACAAATTCACAAGCTTTAAATATGGTATTTCTGTTACGGGTGGGTGGGTTTTTATAAAGGATATTCTGGAGGGCTGTGTATCAGTGGATCAATATGCCATCAGTGACTGCCTTCACAGTATAGCTAGCGCTGCAGTTGTGAAGGCAGAGTACACAATTTCAAAACCACTTCTGCCTCTTAATCCTCTAAAAACTGCTTCTCGGTGCTTTTAAAAACCAGCGTTTTTTATGACTACATGCAAAATGAGGTTAAGGGGCTGTTAAAAAAATCAAGGAAATTCAACAGCCTCATAATCTCCTCCTGGTAAGTGCCAGATTCAGCAGCAATCGATTCAGCAACATTCAGCATCTCCAGCAGAAAACCAGTGATGATATGGGAAGTTACTAACAGGGTAACGTGGTACAGGATGCTGAAACCTCTACCGAGCTCCGTTCCATGTACAGCAGAACCTGCTCACTCACTGATGTACAGGACCAGTGAAAAAGTTTTTTGGACACAGAGGACTAAGCTGGGGATACGTGTAATGGAAAGTTTCCCACCCTTCACTCCCGGTTTCAGATCAACAGCCACACTAGCACCATGCCTGCATTATCATTACATTACCATTAAACAGGGAGGGTTAACAAGCCAGCCAGCCAGAGCCTAATTTAAACCTCACTGCAGCAGACTGCAGCAAGTGGATTGGACACACCCTGTTAAAGATGCAGAACAGCATTCCTG
>NW_010245832.1:14568-20741 GCF_000690775.1 Eurypyga helias
ACTTCATATCCCCTCTGCTGCAGTGCTGTACCAACAAAAAGCTTAACTCTTTTTAGAGCAAACTGCCTCCAAAAGCAGGCATCGCCCTGTGCAGCATTAGAGCGAGAAACTTGGGATACAAGTGCTCTGTATTCACTGCAGCTACCCTCCTTGCTCAACACCCAGCTTCAGTGTACGTGTCTCCATGCACAGAATTCTTGGTTTATTCTTTTTCACACAGGAAGTGCTTGCCGCAGAGAACAGGGTTTGCACGTGCCTTGCCGAGAACCTTAATTCCTGGATCTTCATAGCAAAGATCCAGCAGCAGGCAAGCATGACAGTGCAGTTTTCCCAAACCCATCCGGGTTAGATGGTAAACTGAGGCACACGTCCCACTCAAATTCTCTTACAGGGTTTGATTACACTTTTGATGAAAAATCAGCTATTTGTAAATCCAGATCAACTTCAGTAAAACAGTTCTGGTCAGAAAAATGAAGGAAAAGAGGAACTTTGTGGAAGCTCAAGCAGAGGAACACTTTCTAAAGTGAATGAAACACATTCTAAAGGAATGCCTTTGACTTTAAACATCACAACAGACCTGAGTTTCTTTCCAAGATCAGAATTTTGTCTGTGTCAGATTACTAAACAAACCAACCCATTACACACAATACTTGATTGCTGTTCTTCCTTGCCACTGAACAAAGCTACTGTGCAAGGACCTGAGGAAACCCGGACAAAACATTTGGTAGCTCACCTATTCCGGGTTGTCTGTCACTGGCTTGCAAGAGAGCTGCTGCAGCCAATAAATCAGAGCAGCCCCAGAGGTTAGACCTACTTGAATCTGGGAAGAGCCAAACCAGCATTATCCTTACTCCCCTGTGAAGGGCAGCCCAGATTCGGAGCTTGCGAGCCTGCGGTGAGAAACCTACGGGACTTGGCTAATGACTATGCAGTACGGAGAGGAGGGATGCACTGCAGAATCCTACGGCTTGCTGTTCTGCTTCAGAGCCTCGATCTCTGCCTTCCTCCCATCCCTCATCACAACTAACTGTGTTAACAGTCTCATTGCCTGGGGCTGCAAGAAAGAAAAGAAAATCAAGACAAAATGCAGTACAGTATGGAGGTAACAGTGAAACATTCCTTTCAGAAGGTGTCCAGGAAGAAGAAAAACACGCCCTGTGAAAACACTACCAGGAGTGACATTGAGCTCTTATGCATAAGTCAGGCACACGTACCTAATGGGGAAAACTGTTCTTTTGTATTCACATCAATGCCAAAATCTCCCATTATCAGAAATAAAAACCTGTCAGTAGCTTTTCAGTGCTCTTGCTCGTCTGTGGCAGCACCAAGGGTGATACCTACTGTCTCGCTGCTGACAGCTGAAGCATCAAATCCTTCTTGCTGCAGTCAGAATGAAAGTACAGTGGTTTCTGTTAGGCCAGTGGGCCTGATTCTCCTTTTACACACAGGTGGTTTAGCAGTGATTCAGTCAAGCCAGTGTAATCAGCGGTGGGTATAAAGACATATATGAGAGAGAGATTCGTAGCAGTCTGTGTCATACAAGACTGCTCTACTATTTTACACCTATATTTAGAGATACCTTTCCCAATAACCGTGCCAATGAAAGCAAGCCCTTGCCTAGTAATACCAGCTACAGGCTATAGGATTTGGTGTTGTAGGCTGGAATAGTAAGGCAACAATAGAGGGTTCCTTGAGCACTCGCAGTCCAGGCTACACATCGGCATTTACTTTTGCATGTATAGATCTTTACATTTTACAGGAAGAAAAATCAAAGCCCAAGCTAAGTTAGAGCTCAAGGCTGTTTGCAGGGAGTTATTTGGTACTGACCAATATAAATTCACAGCCCAGAACTGGTGTTTTGTCCCAGATCCTCAAGCTGGTAAAGAGGATTTCTGTGGAGCTTTCCTAATTCACTGCAGCTGATGATAAATGTTATTATTTAGTGATTTATGAGAAGAAAGCAAAGATAAGGTTGTGTTACTTTCACCTTGTTTTTTTCCTTCCCCAAAGGCTCTCTTACTGGTGCCTCCCCTCTAGACCAGACTGGACAAGGCTAACTAGACTAGAAATTGTTTTCTTCCTACTGTCGACATTATAAAACAGCATCCCCGACTTCCGCTGGCTACAGTTGCTCTGCTGGAGACCCTTATTCTGTCCCATTTCAGTTTTTGACTGGATATGTGAAAATCTGGCTTCCATTACTGGATAATTCACCTCTGGGCATTTATTATGAGAACACTGTGGGGCTGACCACTGGAAATTCTGGTCACTTCACTACCAAGCTGAATGGGAAAGGGGTTTATCTGAACACAGATCTAATGTTTAGAGGAAAAAGACCTAGAGATCAATATTCCTCATTTCTTTAATAAGCTTTGGGAATGCAAACAAGTGATTAGGGCAGGAACTATTGATCATCTGAGTTAAAAGCAATTTCTGCACACTCTGACCTTGTGATTTCCAGATATCTGCCCAAATGCCTAGGATGCATTTTGCAGCTACAGTATCTATTTAGCTCCCAACCCAGTTTCACACCTCCAATCCTCAGCCAAAGTTTAAATGCCAGAATTTATGGGTACACGTCCGTTAATTCTCCTGGATGTGATTAGTTGCTCTGTCAAAGTAAGATGATGCACAGGTCTTCTTTCAAGACCAGTGAAGATCAGGTGTTAATTAATTGAAGGCACTGTAAATCATGCTAGCAAGGAGCGCTGAGGTACTGGCATTAGAATCCAGATACTCCTGGTCCTACTCACTCGGTACGCTGTCTGCCTAGTACTCTGAATATCGTAGTGTAGGTGCCTTCAATGCTCAGCTCCTGAAGTCTCAGACATGCAGGCTCTTACACCTTTTAGCCCTTTCCTTACTTATCCTTGTTATAAAAAAACCCCTAAAAAATCCCAAAGAAACTGCATGACATTACGTAATTCAGTTTAAAATGGGAACTGTTCAGGAAGAGGTCAGCTAGTACACGGAGGTGACTGGCACAGAAAGGAGTGTCTGATCGAACAGAGAACGTGGTAGAGAAAGAGTGAACCTGCATTGCACAAAATACATCCTCCTCTTTTCTGTATGTTGTTTGTAGAAGAGTAAAGAACATCCAAAGGCAAAGGGTTCTGCTGCAAGGCTAGGCGATACACTACACTTCTGTCAGTCTCAGAACCTGGAATAACATGCAGCAGCCTTTGGCTTCTTGTGTCCAGAATAAGCACTCAGAACTGGGAGATCTGTAGCATGGTATGTGAAGACTAAACCAAAACTGAAATGTTTGCAATGTCCACCATTGGTTCTACCTACTGCAAAAAAAAAAAGGTGGCATGGGGGGTAAGGCAGGGAGAAGAGAGAAAGCAGGAAATCAAGAGGGAGACATTACTTTCCAAAGAACAGAGTTGCTTGGTTTATTGACACGCGTGGTACGTAAGGTCATTTTGTTTGCTGTTACTTGCCAACGCACAGCAGTGCCACATTCTGCTGCCACTGCTCATCGCTAGACAAGTACCTGCCAGTGGCACGTCTGAGACATGCCACAGCTAGGCTGGGCAGAAATGACCCTCTGCAAGAGACAAGGCCAAATCCCTCTTGAACCCACAACACCTCTTTGCCGAAAACTGAAGTCAAGTAAGCAGGATTTGGCCTGTGGTGACTTGGTACCAAAAATTAAAATCCTACAGCATGATTCTTGATTTTTCAGGTAACACCTTACAACCTTACAGTGGTCCTGTGCTCTGTGGTCAGATATCCCCTTGCTTTAAGAATCATGGGATCTACAGAAGGCTCAGGCTGAAATGTAATGTGTACTGGGACACAACAGCTCAAAGCAGTTGTGGTAGAGAAGGAGTATATTAGCAGCCTAGTAACAAAGAGACAAGCCTCTTCCTCAAAAGCTTTTCCTTTCATGTCTGTTAACCTACCTGTTACTGGAATAACGATTCATCACAGCTACAGACTCTTCTCAGAATTCTCTCCACACAACACTTTCTGCCACTCTTTTGCATTTCAAAAGAACACGTTTCTTATAAATGTGAAAAAGTAAACTATAGGAAGTATTAGCTGTGGAAAAGAGAGAGTAAGGGCACAGGTATGCAGACATCAGCATCGCTGAAACACGGTATTTAATAAACAGGTATTTAGAGCATGGGGTCTGTGGACCTCAGCCACTGCTGTTACCAACTTAAAAGCACGGGCATGACAGCTCAACAAGAATTTATGACCCTTCCGTAGGAGGGAGGGGGTGCACAGAGATGTCCTCTGTTCCGCAGCAAGTCTCCTCCTGACTTAATAGGAAGATAGGGGCATAAATATTCTTCTGAACTGGGTGGAATTGTTGACAAAGCTCCCAGTAACTACCAGATTCAGGCAGGGTTGTGTGAGGACCTAATTGAAAGGCCACAGAAATCAATAAAGAGAGTCCCACTTTGTTTAGCTACTTGAGGATACAGTAATGTATTGGGGCATCCTGCTGATAAAGGTGGAGTTAAACGCTTACAGGAGAGACCACAGTCAGCACTGGAGTCTGCTGGGGGGTGTTGTAAGGACAGACAGCAGCACCAGTTAATGAGTAACGGGAAGTAACAGCCAGGTTCAGACTGGTCTTCCTTACTGCACTGTGCCATTTGGGGCAAAGCTTCTGCCATTAGTTATCTACCTTATCAATTTAAAACATTATCTCTGTGGGAATCCATGCTCGTATCGGTCCTCCTACAAACCTGTCACAATCCGTGTATTTCATTCTCACTTTTTAGTATCATCTTAACACTGAAAGGATCCTTAGGAATATTATTAGAATGTCGAAATGCCACATACAAGAATGTCAATAAGTGATAAGAGGGACATATCAACAAAAACAAAACGTACACTTTGCACAGCAAATGAAAGGAAAGAGATGGTGCTTATGGCGTGTTGAAAGATCCCCTGAATCGCTCATCTCCATTACAACTGCACTGAGGCAACACTGCTCCCCCTAGGGATGGGAATTGGGCAAAATGATGAAATTTATTGCTTCGCCGGTGCATATTAGGGCTGTGTCCCCAACGATATTGATCAGTGAAGATGGGCTAAAGGAGGCTTTTCCGATGTGAAGTTCCTTGTGGCTCGTGCAAAGAACAGAATAGTAAGAAAAGCTCAAACAAATTTCTGGCTGTGCAAACCCCGTCACATAAAGTGGTGTTTAAAGTAATGCCTTCCAGCATCTGGGTGAACAGGCCATTTTTGAAACCAGAGAGCTGAGAGGCAGGGAGACACGGTTTTATTTTTAAACCACATTTGCATGCAAAATCACAGCTTGCAGACACATCTGCTGAAAAGTAATGTGATCTGCAGACTTCTAAAAACCAGCCCATTGATTAGTGGCAGGAGGTGACTCTTTATTTATTTATTTGTTTGAGCCTGGAGCAGCACACCTAATCAATGACCACTGGCAAAAAAATTGATAGGGAAAAAGCAGCAGTGATCTAATATCAAAGGCGACTCCTGTGCACAAACACTGCTAATCAGATCGGCCTTCATGATGACCTAGAATGAAATTTAACCTTAAATATGACTCCAAGTTACTAGAAAGACTGCAAGTAACTATTTCTAGACAGCTTCCTCCTTGACATTATGTATTATTCCTACTATGGAGGTACACTAAAGTCCAGCCCGAAGCCAGGAAACCCTAATGTGAGATACTGAATACCTCTTAAAATGAAAGCAAGGTAAGGTGGTCTGAGAAATAGTCCAGGCTGGACTGAAACACTCCAACAGAAAGCTTTTGAAGGAAACAGTATAATCCAACAGCTAAAACAGGGGTCTGCTGGTAAAAAAATCTGGATTTTATTCTCACCTTTTGCAAGATAAGGACTAATTAGAGCATCCTCAGAAGCCTTTGATCACGTTTTACTCTCTGGGCAAGAGGGTAGTCTAGTAATTAGGCCACTACGTGGGAGAAGCGAACTGAAAGCCGTGAGATCTGATCTATTTCTCAAGGTGTAACTGTGCAGCAGTCATTTTTAGAGCAGAGGATAAAATGGTGTAACCCTACCTTACCCTCCTGTGAAGCAGTGACAAAAGCATGTACAAGTTGTTACTGGTGGCTTTGTATCTTCAAAATAATAGCAGCAAAACTGTGCACTAATGACATTACCCGATGTCTGATATTGGGCCTTATTCTGCTGTCTTTTCTATCAAAAGCAAAATTC
>NW_010245832.1:20903-38499 GCF_000690775.1 Eurypyga helias
TGCATGAACAATGGATGCAATGACCCCAAAAGTCTCTTTCTTATGAGTTAACTACAAATGGGAATATGCCTTTGCCCATAAGTTACGTTATGGTGCGGACAAGGCTGAGGCTAGCATATGGCATTTCTCGTGGTCCCTCCTACCCCACATTTCTCACAGGCAGATAATGTAATCGAGTTGATGCCTATATCTCTTAACAAACGGAATTAAAAATGTTGCAGCAGTTGCATATGTAGTAGGATCTACCTGGTCTTCAGCGAGCCGCTTTATGGTGGGCTGTTGTTTGAGGCAGTAATAGAAGGTGCAAATAGATGTGCAGAAGTTGGGGCAGTGGACAAGACGACACCTGCCTTTCACCATACATAAAAACAGTTAAACGCACTCACCGTGCGCCTGTGACAAATACAGCTATGCACCCATTTGTCTTCTCTCATTCTTATCACAGACCTTAGTTACACATCACCAGAACAGGGTACTTCTGGGGTAACAATGGAACTAAATTCAGGTTCCTGCTCTCCCACAGACATCCTTAGAAAATACCTTACAGCCATTACTACCAAGATCCTTGGAAGTACAAAATCGCTAAAAGATACTACAGAAATGGGAGCTGGCTGGTTCATGCTCTGGTGAGGTGTTTATTGACAGTTTTACATTATATTCTAAAGCCAGGCTCGTGTTTACATGTCTCTCTAAGCTGGGATGTGCATCACAGTTTTTCCAAGCTATACTGCCAATATAACACCAGATTCACAGAGATATAAGAGAGAAAAATACACGTGTTATACCCAGGTAATAACAGATCCTCTTATGATAGGATCCAGCAAATTTCCTCTAGCTAACACAGGACATCCGTGTAGGTGGTCATCCTATCCTTACAATGGCTTGTAACCAACTCTACTACCTGCTGACCCATCTGTTTCATAAATCACTTCACTGGGGTCTGTAAGTGAAGCTGCATACTCATGCATTTTTCTCCCTTCATCAAAGACTCCAGGACAACAAAGAGTTGGCGTAAATAATTCACAGCATGTTACCAAGAAAAGAAGCAAAGCTCCAGCACTTACCTCTGCTCACATGCAGCACCAGACCAGAGATGGTAGGTGTTAGATCTTGAAAGACACCACTTGGAATGATCTCATCATGGAAGGTAGCATTTGAAGAATCACAAGACGACCTGTCTGAAACAAAACCAATCGCACTGAGTCTCTGTATTTATTTATTGTTATGACAATAGCAAATTGAAAGATGTAGCCAGAGTCCCAGATGAACACCCAAATTCTGTGAGACCGTACCAGTGTCTGCCACACTCCTGTAGTGTCAGGGTCATGAGGTCTAGCGGCAATGCTTATGTCCATGTGAGGGGGGTGCTACTGTCTGGAAAGCTTCCCTGTATACTACCACTGCTATTCCCAAAGCAACGCTTGGATTTTCTGGGGAGGTGGGTGATTTGGTCTCACTACTCCAACTTGTAAAACTGCCTGTTCAGTGAGTGCCTGATCAACAGAAATAACTCTTGGGGACCAAGTTCATTACCTTGAACAACTTACACAAACGTCTTTGCTTGGAAGGTTACAGGTTGTCCCTGTGCAAAGCAGCAGGCTACAACAGACAACGTCATATCCATAATGTAGATACCCATAGATGTGAATGAATGAAAGCTGTTTAACACGCTGACAGACAGAGCCCTAACTCTGGTTTGTTAGCTCATGCTTCCTTCCTTTCCAGTGGAGTAATTATGCTCAACCTGCCTCCTGATGCCCGTGTCTAAACTCCTCGACTGATAACCTGCATCATGTTTTCACACACGAACATCAGGGATCCTATCTGCACCTGAGCACCTCTCTGACCTTCCTCAATTGCTCCTCTGCGCTCTCTCATGTGGATGGAGCACTGTCCTCAGCCTGTCAGATCCTCCACATGCAGGGACTCACTTTTAAACAGTTGCTAGGGAGAGGATCTCTGGCATGTGGGGTGTAGTGTTGGAGCAGAGGGAGATAAAAGTTTCACAGGGTAAAGTAACCCAGAAGAAATCTGGACGGGGGCTAAATGTTACTTAGGTCCATGTGCTACATATTTGATGATGTTAAGCTAGGCAATATTATCCTGGGGAAGAGCTAGGGTGGGACTGAGGATACCTCAGGTACATTTCGTATTCTCCTTCCTTCCTGACCATAACAACAGATTTATGATTGATGGAAAACAAAGCTACTTTTTATTGAAAATGAAGATTCATGTAATGAAAAGTTATGATTTCTACATTCTTGTCCCATTTCCAGACCTTTGATCCCACAAAGTGTGAACGTCTTAAAGATGTTAAAGGTCACATATACCCCCCATCCCCACGTAGCTGATCATACGTGTACTGTTCCACAACAATGGATGTTATGCAAACAGAATCCTCAGACCTCAACAGAACATTCTGTGTTGGGCTAATAGAGGCCAGAATAAATAAACATGGCCTGTTCTAGCTCCTGCTCATCCCCTGCCCATGTCCACCCGTTTTGCCATATCAGTGCACAGGGCACGTTCAGGGATGTTGATGAGGCCCATCTGTAACTCCCCAGCCCCCGAGGCAGTTTACATGTACATGGGAGCACTTTGAACACACTGCAAATCTCCATCTGCATTAGTGGCTGCAGCAAGGGCTCAGATGGCAGATATTTATTCCAATTATTCATGGGATGGCAAGCCAATTTTGTGCCTTGTTAAGTAAATTACTCCTTTAATGGGATGAGTTTACATACCGGGTGTACTAGCTGGGGGAAATAAGAGTTTTCATTTTGCACATCATCATTCCGAATGTTGACAGACTGCGGGAAAGACACAGCTAGTAATTTCCATTCAGAAAGACACCCATCAGATTCTTAACCAGAATCAGTAGTCAAATGCATTAACATAAGACGATGTAGAAAAACGTCCTCATTTTGGTTCCACTTTGCAGTGGTGTGATTTTGGGGCAACTCATGAGACGCCGTTAGGGGACTGTTGTCTTTAGAATGAGCAAACGCAACTGGACCAACTTTAGAAAATGTTGCCAGTATGACTTAAACATTCTTAACTAATATTTAGCTAGGATAACCTTTGAAGCTAACTGATTAGTATTTGTGACACATCTTGAGATCTGTAGATTAAAAGCTCCAGAATAAGACAATGTTTTACTCTATTATTAGTCAAACATATAGAAGCACACACTGAAATTAAATCACTGGGAAAAAAGCTGATGCTTCCTCTCCCCTTTATTTTCCTCCATCCTTTAATTCTATTTCTCTGATAAACTATTACATTTCAAGAGCCTGGTCTTTAATAGTCCTACACGAAGTGCATTAGGAATGATCTGCCCATTAGCTACCCGAGAAGACTCACAGGCATCAGTTCCAAATGTCCTAAAGCGGTTTACTAGCCTCAGAGACTTTGATGGTAAGTGTGGGAGGAAGGCAGAGACACACAGAGATGGGAAGACCGGCAGCCTTCCTACACACACTCCTGATTAACTTGAGTAATCCCTGTAAAGCGATTCAAATGGCAGGCAGATAGATGCTTCTGTCTGTATAAATAACTAAGAAAATAGCAGGACTTGACAAAAAAGATTTCCTAATACCAAGCCTCCACTCTACCCTCTTGTCTTTCTGCAAGAAAAATAACTTATTCATTATGTAGCACCTGTAAACCCCTAAAGACAAGCAGTTGGGAATGCTGAGCTAAAAACAGATGTGGAAACAGAAGCAAGAACTACGTGAGTGGATTCTGGAGCACAGGCCGAGAAAAAGGAAAAGGTTCTTCCTGCATCTGACCAGCACCCAGGACCCAGAATTTCAGAGCTCAGAAAACAAGTTTTCTAGTTCTTACCCTCCTAGCAAGTTCTCCCTGAAAATCATGTTCCCAAACACATGAGGACTAGGACTCGGTGCGATTTAGAGCAGGTCTGTGCCAAGGACGGCTGGCTGGATTTAGATTTGTGGCTAGCAGTGGCCACTGAACTACAATAAATGCTGGAGTCAGAAGCTGCAGGCTTCTGATCAAGGTTTTTTTGTATGCAGCTAATGTACCCTGCTGGTCTCATGGCTGGTTTTTAGCCTACAGTTAGATCTGGGGGAGGAAGAGATAATGAGCCAGATTTATTGTGGGACTGGCCACAACTGGCCTTGCTTCATCCTAAAGCTTGGAGGAGGATGAATTGGCTTTCAAAGGTTTGTAAAATAGTAAAATATTTCTTCTTGCATATATTTCACCTTTTCTGCATTTTAGAATCAACAACAGTGTGATCACCTTGGGGGAAAAACCCCTATAAAAATAAAGACATTCCCTGCAGAATTTGGACTGCATGCTGTAAGCAGTACATGGGGTTAAACACTGCAGGAAGAGGATAAAAAAGTATATTAAGATATAAAGTTTAGTTCAATGTATAAATCTACAAGTGTTCTGGAAAAAACTGTGCATAGCCACTTAATGAAAAGACTTCATCATAATAAAGCAAGACATGACTGTGCAAAAATGCTCACCATGATTAAATTTCAAGACTCTGCTTTAAAATATGGGAAAGCAAAAGAGCTTCTAAAGCTAAAGTTAGGCTTTTTCTTTTTCATATTTAATACAGAGGTTCTGAACAAATGAAAAGAGGATTTTAAAATGGTAAGTACAAGCTAATCTTAAAAAAAAAACCCAAAGCAGTGCTAACATCGCTTTGTAATAGTACGAAGTGAGATGATAGGACAGTTCGATACAGAGCTGTAAGACAGGACACAAAGAATCCTCACCCACTGACAAGAAAGCCTGCTCAAACAAGTGCCTTGATTTTCAGGAGACCAGGATGCTTCATTTAATAAATCCCTATCTGGTACTGCAGATGCCAACTGCCACGGATGTTTGGAAAGGACCAACAGTGGAATGTACATGGAAGGTCTTTCCACGCCAGCCATTGGTACTCAGTCAGCACCTGCTTCCCCCAAGCTCCTGCCTCCACGAGACAAGCATAGTCGTGCACGGAGATTCATCCTTCACCTTCCTGTTTTCCCGCAGAGCATCCTGCCCAAAGCTGACGCTGGGTGATTTTTGAGAGTTTTACTGGATGTTCTGCAGCAATCCCTGAGGAAAAGGAGGTTAAGGGAATGGCTCGTACAGCAGTCAGTGGAAGGCAGCGGCACGGAGTGCTTTATCGCTCCCTAGGCCAGCAAAGCACACCAAACCATTGTTTCCCCCGCCCCAGCCCTTCTTCCAAGAAACGTCTGCCCGATGGATAACTGTTGCTGATTCAGTGCCCAGGAGGGCTCCTCTAAAGCAGAAAATTGCTGCAGCATTCACTGTGTTCATCAAATATTATTGCTGCTCTCAGGAGGAACAGGAAGATCCACTGCCAAAGGAGAAACAGATTCAGCATCCCCTTACGGCAGCTACGGACATCAATTGTGATTTTAAAGCAATGCCTTCCTTAGGTTGGGACCCAGGAAAGGTGGGCAGGGGGAGGTTAAACAAGAGAGCAGGAGAGAGAAAAGTCAGACTGGAGAACAGCAGAGCCCCAGCCATCTCCCCGTTTCACTGCGGGAGGCTGGGGAAGCCTGGGAAGCTCCAAAGGAGGAGCTGGCGCTGCAGGGGTGACTCAGCATCCTTCTGCGGCAAAAAGGGAGCATGGCAGCAGCCACCGCCCACAGCTCCCCCATAGCCCTTGCCTTCCCAGAGCTCCCACGGAGCCCTTTCCCTAGGGCCTGGCTCCAGGAGAGCACAGCTCCCACTCCTCACTGCACTCCAGAGGCACCGCACTCCCTCGGGACTGCACAGACGCACTCTGCCATACTCACCTCCTGCTCAGCCGGAGCAGCCAATTCCTCCCCTGCACCCCATCTCACTCTCGCAGCTACGCACCCCTGATTGTAACTGCCGTTGGGCAGAAAAGGGCCAAACGGCACTGCGTGTCCGAGCCTCACGGCTGAAGCTGCTCTGCTGCGGGATGTACATACCGGGGTGCACAGGGGTGCAGCACCTCGTGCTTTGCCTGACCGTCACCCAGAGATGCTCGGCGTGCCAGGGCAGGCAGAGAACTCAATTCCCCCAGGCTGACCAGTGCGAAACGGGGCTCTCCCCACTGCACAGGTGCCTGGTTCCTGGGGGCAAGCACTCGCTGCCCACCAACACTGCCTTGCTGGGGTTGGCAAAGGCTGGAAGGAGCAAGGGAGGCCCTTGGCTCATCTTCTGTTAGGTTGTCTTGACTTCCTACCTGCTTCCATCCTGCCTTATTTAACACCTACCTCCTGGGTGGTGTTGATTTTTTTGGTCGGGGTAAATGGACTTGTTTCCCTCCCCCCCCAACGTCACTTGGCCCCTTCTCTCAGAACACTGATGGAAAACCAAAACCTTCCCTGGGAGAAAACCATTCTGATCCCCAGGATGCCCCAATCACCCCATTTTGTTGCATTATTTTTGACTACTTTGAGGAGAGTTTTATGCACTATAAGCCACAAACATTACCTCCTGGTGTGAAGCCTGGAGGCAATAAGGCCATTAAAAACTTGTTAATTTTATGAAAACCAAAGCAAACCAGCGATTGCTGCTGAATGGGAAAGGGGAGACTTGCTCTTTCCAATTCTTTTCTTGTTTGCAGCAGTTTGACTTCTGGCCAAAGGGAGCCTGGGCCATATTAGCTCCTCCTCTATGCGGGACTCTCCTCCTCTCTCCCTCCCTTCTCCTCTCTGGTTGAAAGTTGGTGCAGTGTTGAACTTTTGCCAGAAACTGGACCTGCTGCAGAAGCAGCAGCTTCCCAGCGGGAGGAGGGAAGAGGCAGATTGAGTAATGCTTTCTCTGAGCTCCTCTTGACAGCAGCTAGTCAAACGACCCCTTCTCCCTCTTCCTTCCCCTCTCTGCTTACAGCATGCCTCTACCAACCCATAAATTCCCACGACAGAGGACGCAGAACAGGGGTCCTGCACCACATCACTGCGGTGACAGGCAGAGGACACCACCAAGGGCTGATGCAAGAGAGTCTGCTCCCTCTTTTTCCATGTGCCAAAGGTCAAATCCCCCTTTACCATGCCCCATCCCTCCCTAAGGATGCGCAGAGAATCATCGCTTCAGTTCTTCCTTTGGGCTGCACCTGCCTCTGGTGCTGACCCCAACACACCAACCCTGCGCCCTTACTAGACCTCACGCAGGCAGATTCCACCTCCTTCCCTGGAGTCCGAAAAAAGTTTCTGCTCCCTTTCTGCTCCCCCTTCTCGCCTCCAAGTTGCAGCTCCACGGGCACATTCCCAGCAGGAGGCGCTGGAGGAGTACACGGAGCTCCAAGCTACCGCAGTCTTCCCCCAGGGAACTGCGAATCCAGAATTAACCCTTCCCGCAGCCTTCTCCTTTCCCACCGAGCCCAGCGTTTCCCGGCCCACTGCAGGCTGCTCGGAGGCATGGCAACGCTCCTGCAGGAACGATGTAGGTCAGATTCTAGGACAGTAACTCTGCCTCTCCAGGCAAGCCCTACATGCCGGTGTACACACCTGCCCAGCCTAAATGACATCTGCAACGCGCTGGTGGGGTGGGTTTTCCTCTCTGAACACAGCAGCATCAGCCCTCGAGGGGCACTGAACTCAGTAGGCTGCCTCCTGTCTTACTCATCAGGCTGCATTACTATAAGCAATAACTCCTCCCTTCCTCTTCCCTCCCCCTCAGATATCCCACACATGCACTTGGAAGGAGACGGCCCCAAAAGGCACCCTCACCTCTCCGCCTGTGCTGTGCCTACAGACAGGTACCTGCGTCCGGCCGGCTGTGCAGTGCTGGAGGAGCAGCCGAGCAGACAGAACGGCTCCTTGTCCCTCAGCAGAACCTGCACACTCACAGCACCTCATCCGTTTTCTGAACTCATCTCCAGACTTACTGGTCTTAACCCAAACTTCAGCTGTTACCAGATATAAAGATCATATGAGTTAGGGGAACAACCCAGTTTGTGCCACTTCTTTGCCCAGATAGTGGAAACGAGCCCCGCCATGCTCACAGATCAAGAATAGATGCAACAGGAGCATCCCAGCCTTACAGAAAGTGACACGTGCCCCTAGATGTTGTGGATAATGTGACAATTTCCTCTTTGCCATTTTCACGTACACACTTCAAAGAAAAGGATTATAAACAAGTTGCATGTAGCCACCCTTGAAATAAAAAAACCCAAAAGGAATTAATGAAAGCGCTTTCCATGTTGAGCGTGCAACAGGTGTAACAAACTGGGTATCTGTTCCTGAAATCACAGTTATCTTGAGTACTCCCAGTACTTCAAAAGCACAAGTACGTCTTAGAGCTTGTACAACTGTCTTTGCTGAAATCTTTCAAAGCATATTCCTCCTCACGATGACAAACCACTGTTTGAATCCATCAAGAAGTGCTGTATTTGAACCAAAATTGCCATGGCAGAGCCCCATCAGCCTGGTTGATGCTGTAGGTATAGAAAGTCAGAGAGAGACGGCTCCTAAGCACTCGCAATGTAATTAGGCAAGCAAAGGAAAGGAAAACTATCAGCTAGAAATCGGAGGCATTGAAGAGTCAGCCTCTAGGTTGTTGCTTTCTCTGAGTTGCAAATGCGTTTCAGGAGTGCCTGACTTGCCCAAGATTAGCACAAAAACTTCCTTAAATCTGGTTAAAACCACTTTGGTCTATGTCTAAGGACTGTAGAGCTGTTTCTTCTCATGGTATGAGAAGGCTTATTTGCCCATGAGCATAAAGGAAACACGTGCCAGCAATGCAGCAAAAACGCACGCACACAGGATTATCCCTCTAAAGCAATGACAGCATGTGAACTACTGCCAACGCTTCTGAGGTGCCCCTGAAAGATGCAACACTCTCCGTACCTCACAGTACCTGATGCAGTAACAAGCAGTGGTTTATCCTGTGGTTTTATCTTTTGCCAATGGAAAATTTCCAGGAATTCCAGTTCAAAGGACAGAATTGGAAGAGATTATCTTGGTTGGATTTATAATACATGAGTTGATGCAAATGTAGCACCTCAAACTGGCACAAAAACCTCCTGGTTTGGTGGTTTATTGAATTACATTCTTGAGAAACCTTTACTACAGCCTCTTGTCTTCCGGTCATTTCTTGTTCCCATCCGTTTTATCATTTTGATACCCATATACCAGAAAAAAGCACTGGTCAAGGTCATCTAACCATTACACTGATGTGCCATAGGTCAGGGACCTCTCTCAGCTTTGCCAAAGATCACCCCATCTGCAACCAGGCAGCAGCACAAGTGCACCCGTAAGGCTCTTCACTGCAAACAAACAGCTCTTACGCTGCTGCCCGGCTCTATTTTCTGTAGTGCAGACTGTACTGAAAGACGAAACATGACCTTTCATGTTTGGCTTCAGTATTTGAAATATGCTTCTTACAGCTTCATAAACATCCTCATGGATTCCATCAATAGAAGCAGAAAAATGAGAGATAAAAGGATTTATCTGGCTACCTCATCTTTCCTAATCCCCTGTCCACTCAGAGCTGTTCTCTACAGCACCATCTCAAGTGCTTCATTCTACCTCATAATAAATGGCCAGGTTATTCTCCTTGAAAAGCAAAGTTAATACCGTTCCTAGTCAGCTCTGATGGCCGTGTTTGTGAATCAGCAGACCCTTGAAGATTTATCTCTCTTTTTGCTGCGGAGGCCTAGCAACTGCACTCCTTTCAGCTGCTGCAGGAATTTCATGCCAGTTGCAATGGACCAGCTTAGGTAAACCAGATTAATTACTGGGGCCAGTGTAAATGCACACCTCACAATTTCTGCTGTCAGGCAGGAAGCAAACTACCACTTAGACAGTAACACAAGCATCTGCTCAACAGCCACAATGCCCCTTTGAGATTTGGAGTAACTCACACAAATGGCTGAGTGGCTTTTGGCAATGCCAAATGAACAGACTGAGACTGGTTAGTTGGAGATGCTGAATGCTTCTGAAGTCATTTCAGTATTACATTTCTCTTACACAAAAGCCAAATTCATGCTGCAAGCTTCTACTGACCTGACGGCTTTTAAAGGGGTCTAAGATAGCAACAGTGCAAGTGCTGAAAACACTGAAACTGCAAGTCCTGAAGATCCAGATCTCCAGAAAAGCATATGCTCCAAACTCCTATTGCCATCAGTTAAGTACAGAGCAAACATACCCTGGGAATAGGATTAGACAGAGAGTAAGGCTGTGAAAGGAGTTAATGAACGTACACTGAACAAACAAGGAAAATGTGATTATGATGATTAAGCCCACTGAAATGAATCAGTAAAGATTTATTCATGTAAACACTTTGCAAATGCTTAGAAGATACAAACAAAATGTCTGGAACAGCTACATTTAGTTCACCATTTGGGGTTTTTACCACCAGTCACAGAAAGGGCTAAGAGCTTATCATCAGGATAGTAACAATTTTAAGAGCGAGTAGGATAGATCTGATCTAACCAAGCCTTGCCTTTCTGCTGTGCGGATCATGGAATGCCCCAAGGCAGAAGGCATTGCTTAGTACCTGCCCAGGACCACCCAAAACACGTGCCATGCTCCTGCTAACAGCAGAAGAGACTATTCCCAGGCTGAGCTGACCTTTCCGCACTATGGGACTAACTATGTTTTAGGCTTCATAATCCCAGAAGGCAATGGCTGTCACATAACATTATAGCTGTTCCCATGCAGGAACATAAGACAGAAGCCTGTGAGCTTGTCAGAACTCCACACCCTGAAAAATTACATCTTTTTATTATTCAGCAATGAAAAACCACAAGATCTGCCCATGACTCCAAGTTTCAGGTTTCCAGTTTTGAGAAATTCTCTTTTCACTCCCCCACACTCAGGAAGAAAAAAGAAAAAAGCAAACCACCAGCAGCAGTTTTAATGGAAGTGAAATATTTCTATTTCCCTCAAAAAAAAAGCAATAGAAAGAAAAACCAGCAAGTTCTCATCTGCCCTTCTTAGTAATATCAAGAAAACCCTTGAATTCTCCCAGCTAACACACACCATGAGAGCCTCTCAATCAGGCTGTATCATTTATAACTTACTCTGTGTGTTAGAGTGGTGCAAAGCCATTTTCTCTCTTGGAGGAGTAGTGCCAGAGATTAAACCCCTGCAGATCTCTGCAAACATTTCAATTAAGTTACATTCATGTAAAACCAGAGCAATGGACTGTATTTTGTATTCTATCCTGCATGTGTATAAATCCTTGCCTATCATCCCTAACAACCAAATATAATACCAAGAATCTGAGGTATGCAAGGAGATGTGATGTAGGACATAAGGTGCACTAGCTGCAGAAGTCCAGTAATTTTTATTCATGTACTGCAGAGCTGAGCAACTTCAGCTCGCTGCTGTGAAACCGAAGCCAGCCACCACTGCAGTACAACAGTCAGACAGCTTTATTGCTCGCTTGCCTTCTGTGTTTTATGGGCAGCAGTACGTGCCAGACTATTAAGTACTGGGATGCTTATATCTTGGTAAGAAATGCTAGCACATGTGCGTGGAGGAAGATTATACGCATACTGAAGGGCAGATGTGGCTTTGAGTACACCCCACATAAATTTTATTGCTGCATAGCAGCAAGGGAGAAACAAACCTCGCAAAGGTTTAAAGAATAATTGAGCTATAGGGAAAGTATTCCTCAGTTGTTCACCAAGATTCTGTGATCGAAGGAAGAGCACATCCTGGTCACCAGGCATACAGACTATGCTGAAGTTCCCTGCAAACCACAGATCGGAGATCTCCCCGCCTTTTACTTGCGCATGCAGGCCACAAACACATACTCTGACCCACAGTTGGTCTTCATTGTCATTCATACTTGGAAGTTTTTTTGGAAGGAAACGAGTCTCTCACTGCATTATGAGCCTTTCATATGTTCTCAACAGTATGGTAAATGCAGCCTCATCTCTTCTACCCGCTGCATCACCAACAGAACTAACTTCAGCTGGTGCAGCCAACATGCAGTCAGTAGGAATCAGCAATAATCACACCACTTGCCTCTGGATATTGCTGCTGGCAGGAGTGTTCAACTTCAAAAACATGAGTGATATTAAATTTCTTCTATTATTATCATCTACAGTTGCTCAAGCACACATCTCACAGCATACATCCCTCAAAACTCCGTACCTATCATTATTTTCACAGAGCACTTGAAACTTTGCCGCAGTCATAGAGCTAGTTCCCCAGAGCGACTCTCTGGGGCACACCAACACTTAGGCTTCACTTTGTCTTTGCTCCTTCTTGATCAGGTAGGTCACTGTCCTGTCTCAGGTCTTTCTTTAACCGAGTCCATTGCTTAACATGCCTGAGCACAGACCGTGAGGAGGAACCACTGCCACATATGCACAGGAAATGATTTGTAGGCGTGCATATTCACCCGCCCCTACAGATTGAGACCCATGCATGACACAAGGCACCTAACTCATTTTTTGACAAGCTGCCATTTTCCAGAGGGTTTTAAAGGAGTTGTGTCCAAATTCCCTTGGGATTCAGTGGGAATTGGGCATTTAGAGACATGTGAAAATCCCATGGAAATCGTTATGCTTGGTATATGTTAGATGTGTAGGCAGAGCACACTGCTTCCAGTCAGCTCCAACAACCTAGCCGTTTAACGTTGCTTTGAGAAGGAATTGGGTAAGAACAGTAATTCAGAAACACTGAAGACTGAAAACTCTTACAACCACATTGTGAAGAACATGTTAACGTAGTGAAAAAGGTTTCCAAGACAAAAATAGGAATTGTAGGGAGAGGCTTATCTAAGTCATTGGAAGGGGAAAAACCCACGCTAGAGGTTACAAGCGCCAGCAAGGCAAAACGACAGCCAGATTCTATTGCTCTCCTCCAACGCTGGCACGTTAATGACTTCGGATACCTACCTGACGTGCCTACCAGTTGATCTGTGATGTATCATAAGATACGACCAACTGATTCCAACCTTGCAAATCCAGTGTAAACTGGGATGTTACAACTGTCACGATTGATGAGTTAATAGTAATGAATACACAAGAACAGTGTTCTGTAACTCACCGAATCACGTTGGGGGCTGGGGTGGGGGGGAATCTCTTGCAATTCATCAGAAGTTGATTCAGCTGAGAACGGTCACAATTATTCTTTTGTATTCTATGGCATCATAAAATACCACTTTTTCAGGTGACAGCTTTAAGACAGTTACAATTACTCACAAGGAGACAAAGGAAAAGAGGGAGATCGGATCAAGGCACAGCCTGAAGTGGCAGGATTTCAGAGACGCCTACAGCCCACTGCCAGCTTACAACAAACTTCTGACGGGGCTGTCGGCCAGAGTCTAACCCCTTACTTCTCTCAGCTGGCAGGAGACCCATGCACAGCACTGAGACTCTGCAAAGGAGTAAATGATCTTGGTCAAAATGGGCTTTTTCAAGCCATGTTCAGCAGCTGGCAAGGTGGGGAGTTTTATTTGTTCAAGAACCTTTTTGGTTCTGCTTAACTGCTGGAATCAGACAAAAGCAGGACATCTATTTAATTGATTCTGGGAGTTAAGAACTAACAGGCAAGGAGGAACCTGCCATCTGATTTTGTGGCCTAGTTTGGAGTCCTGATCCAAAGAGTAAACAAAGCTAATGAACCTTCTAATTAAGCATTCATTGACAGCACTCAGATGAAAGAAGTGGCTGGCTGTTTCCCCTAGCTTTTGTAATCAAGAGCCAGCACAAACTCAAAGTGAGCAAATTAATGTTACTGTGCACAGCAGAACAGAATCAGTGCAAGTGACAGTAAAATAATGAAAGTGGCGCAGGCATTTACTCTATCTGGCACAAACAAAGCAAACAGCTGTTCAAAAGAAAGAAATACTTATTAGCATTTCTTGTCTGTCTTCCAGAAACTGTATTTCAGTCCTCTGGAGCATTTTCATTTGCGCATTTCAGTTCACCTAAATCAGAGATTTTGAGGTAATTTTAGATGGACATGTAAGATCTGGGTTCCTCACTTCAGAGCAAGAGAAAGAAAATGGGACCCATTACTCCTGCTTGTGACTTTCAAAATCTTCCCCTGCTAAGTGACATGTTAGTGACACACACCAGCGCTTTTCAAGTATGTTCACTATGGGGTCAAAACTTAAAACCAGCCCAGAAAGATGTTGAAATTGTGGCACACATGAGAATAAACCCCAAAGAAAGTTCTTCAGGGTTTCTCCCTCTTCTAGAAGTTTTAAAGAATTAGCTATAAACACAGAAAGCAGTGCAAGGCAACTTCAAAATCCTTAACCAGACTTTTCTCAGATGTAGTTCCCAGGGGTTTCAATAAGAACTCTCTTTCAGTTTTTGCAACTCACCTCTCGTTGGTGAGATCAATAGAGAGACCTGTAGGGACTGCTGGGCCATAGGCACGCCTCACTGCATTCCCAGAGCACTGAATCCTGGCACAAAGCGCTGACTGCTACAATGGACCTGTTCCAGCTCTGCCTTTTCTCCTTAACTGCCCTGATCAAGCTTATCAATAAAAATCAATCAGTCCACAAAACATAAATTGATCCATAAAACTGCCACTGGATGCCAGTATGTTGATTTTTGCATTTGCAGTAAATTTATTAACAACTACAGAACACTGGGAAGGCAAATTGCTATATCTCACTTTCCTATATGCAGTATCTCTCAGCTGCCTGGGAGTGTAGGTACCATGCATAGATCAGCTCTTATATTTCATTTTCATTTCATTTTATATACTGTATAAATAGATATGATGTTGCAGAACACAGCAGAGCGATGTCACATTTTCAGCAGGGCAGTGCCTCATTCCCCACTCTCTGAGATTGGCCTTTACAGAGTAGAATCAATTAAAAAACCCCAAAGAATGCTTTTGCTTTTCTGACTTAGGACTGCTCAACTTCCAACAAAGCAGGTGCAGCGCTTCTTATGCTTCTGAAATAAGAACAGAAGCAGGCAATGAAAACACCGTTCTACCATCTACCCCAACCCCAAACACACCTGAAACCCCACTAGGTTTCAAGGCCCAAGTGTCCTGCAGCACAGGGGGATTTTCACTGACTCTGGTTGCATTCAAATAACTTCTTGGTGCCCATTGAGGCCCTAGCACAAGGCTTAGGTCTAAACTCTTCCTTGAGGAAATGCCATTCCCCCATTGAGCACGCTAATTACATAGTACGTAGTGACAGGAATGTATTGTCACAGACTGGGTTTTGCTTATGCAGCAGCAGTATGTGATGCCTAGCTGCCCTTTTATCATGTCATTACTGTTACTTCTGTATCATTCATCATGATAATTTGCATAACTTAGGTCAGCTAACCTGGGGGAGGTTTTCAAGGGGTAAAAGGGGCCTCAGGATTCTTCCACCAAAAGTTTGTTAGGTGAAATCATGATGCTCACACCTAACTGAAACAGAAAGCAGAGGGAAAGGGACATAATGCTAAGCTGCTGGGTGACTCAGCTCATTGCTAGGGACTGCCTGCCTGCTTTTTTCAACGTGGTGTTAAAGATGAGACAAACGGCACAGAGCATTTCATTCTAGCCATCAGGCAGTCTTTATCCTCTTACACTCTTCGCTACTACTTCAACTATTCTTCTAACAACGGTATGTCAAGGGGCTAGATTACACCCTGCATTATGGCAAAAAGCAACAAAAGGGAGACAAAGAGAATGGGGAGATCAGTCAGCACTACCCTGGACCTGGAAACACAAGATTCCGAAGTAGGATGCCTGCTGTAGTGGCTTTCCTTTCCTTATAGTAACAAAGCTGCATCCTTACCTCTGAGTCACGCTGAAACTCCACACTGCAGGGCTGTCTGCAGACACACTTTCCCATCTTCCTGGCACACACTGCTGGCAGAGAAGAAGGGTTTTCCATTCACTTTCCCTCTCTAAAAAAATATGAGAAAGAGTATTAACAGACTATGATTACAAAGCTTGTTTTCCTGGGATACGAACTGGAGTTACTTCAGAAGCTGAGGGATATTCCTTTATTAACACATGGCATAATAATTGATACCATTAATAATTAAACCTTGTGCTCAAATTGAAGGTAGGGAAGATCAGCATAAATCTATCGGCATGAAACAAGGCATGCCAGTTTGCATTAGTCGAGTGCCCCATAACAATTTGCAATGAGAAGCTCGCTGAATCTCTGACCCAGCCTGCTGGGAATGTCTGCACTGCTCGTTTCTGCCTGGGTGCTCTGCAAGCCACACAAGCCATGTCTTTCAGGCAAAAGTCAAACACAGTCTCCGCTAACGCTAAAACATACTAGCACATAAAGCTATACCTGTGCTGCTGTACTTGCATATTCAGTGTCTGAGTAACAAAGAGCTGTTCTAACATGCATGAATGCAAACGCTACTGCAATTTAAATCACAAACGATCGGTAAAATTTGGGGTAGAGAGCTTGTAAATCTAGAGCAATTCCACTGACCTTCACTTTAGAAGAAAATAAAATCTCTCATCAAGAGATGGCAAAATAAAATCTCTCATCAGCTCTACTGTGACATAGTGACCTGTAAGCTTTACCAGCTCTTAGCACAGCTCATTCCATCTAGCATGAGCTCAGATAAAAAGAGGCTGTAGCTTCATACCTCTAACAGCCCATTGCCCTTCACAGCTCAATATCCCTCAGATGCCAGTACCCTGAAACCTATGGAAACGATCCCACACAACAGGTAATGTCATGTTTGAGATCACTACAAGATAGTGACAGACGTGAATAAATCAATCCTGCTCAACCTTTAGCAGATGGCTGGTATTAAGCAAACATATCTTCGTGCCAGAAATACTTCAGTACCATTGCAATTAGTGACAAGCATGCAGACAAATTAATGCATATTGCAAAGACTTTCCTCTTTCTTTAAGAAGCAATTAAGCATTTTTGAGATCTCTCTCTTAATAAATGGTCACCAATCCAAGCCTATGTTTACTCCTTCCTCAAGCAAACATTGAAGAGTTTGTTCTGTAATAAATTTGCCCTTCTGACTCAGAGACTAGTTACCATTGTGTTTTTGAGCATCCAGTGAAGTCTGTGCTCAATATATTCCAAGCTGACTTTCGATAAATCTCTGCTACATAAGTACTGTTGCGTTTTCATCACCCAGTGGCCAATAATCCGGGTCAGAGCAGATGTCCAGCTTCAGTCAGTGTATTAGCCAGACTAGGCAAGGTTAGAATCATAGAATCACAGAATGGTTTGGGTTGGAAGGGACCTTAAAGATCATCTAGTTCCAACCCCCCTGCCATGGGCAGGGACACCTTGCACTAGACCAGGTTGCTCAAAGCCACATCCAGCCTGGCCTTGAAGACATCCAGGGATGTTAAATATTCAGTCCCTGTGGTCCCAGACTCAGGCTTTTCTCTAGGGAATCCCAAGGATCAGAGGAAGCACAGCTAGGTAAGGAGATACCACTGTATGCTGCTGGGCCTGCAAACCACACCCCATGTTTTCCTTCATTCATCCCATCAATTAATTCACGTAATCACCTGGTTATTAGGAACCCCTTGCACCTAGGGACATGATGAGGACAGCAGAAGAGCACACGCACCTTTTGGAAACTGCAAACTGAGGGGAAGAAGCCCATGCTGCTCACGCACACGCTCGAGGGGGCCCTGGGCTAGGTGCACCCCCACACACCGAGGCGCTGGGCCTCCCCTATGATCCAGCCACAACAAGG
>NW_010245833.1:0-486 GCF_000690775.1 Eurypyga helias
GAACCCGCAGTTCGTCTTCGACATCGACAAGACAGACCACATCGACGCCTGTCTCTCTGTGATAGCCCAGGCCTTCATCGACGCCTGCTCCCTGTCTGACCTCCAGCTGGGCAAGGTACCGTCCAAAGCGGCTGTCGCGCTCCTGCTCGGGCGGTCCTGGACACAGCCCAGTGTGGGTGAGAAGGGTCCCTGTCAGAGGTCACCCAGTCCAACCTCCCCCAGCAGCGGGGCTGGCTGGGAGCCCCCTGCTCAGGTTCATGCAGTTGAGTTTTGGCTAGCTCTGAGGATGGGTTCTCTCCCTTCCCTTCCCCACCGCTTTGTTCAAGCTTGAGCTTGAAATCTGTACCCCCTCTGTCACAAGCAGCGGCCAGGAGTGAGAGCACATGGTCACAGGCAGATGGACAAAGGGCCAGGCCTCAGCCTGGACAACTCGGAGGATGGAGGGAGACCCAGCCGCTGGCTTGTGTCTCGCTGTTACCCTGTGAC
>NW_010245833.1:537-1020 GCF_000690775.1 Eurypyga helias
GCTTGTGGCTCGCTGTTACCCTGTGACTGTTGTCCGACAGTCCCAGGAGAGCACCCAGCTTAGCGCAGCGTCTGTTGCACTTCCTGGCGGGACTGAGCTGTGCGTGAGCAGAGGAATAGTCTCTGTTGTTGGCTCAAGCAGGGGCACAGTGCACCAAGGCGAGCATGGGCGGGTGTCAGCTCTGCTGTGGGCGTAGGTGGACTCTACAGGAGCCCAGCTCCCTCAGTTGGGGCTGGTTTAGGGGACAGAATGGTTTAGGGGACAGCATTTGTCTAGCAGTCCCATAGCAGTGGCCGAGGGACAGTGTAAACTCCCAGTGGCAGGATGTAAAATGACATAGCTTCAGCTGAAGCTTTAAGCCTGGCTGTGAGTGGTTTCTGCACAGCCTGTCACCTAGGAGAGCCAGGAAGCTCAGGAGGCGAGCCAAGCCTTCGTGACCATGGACTGCCCCTGCCCAGGCTGCACGGACCCCGAGGCGTAGGG
>NW_010245833.1:1089-1343 GCF_000690775.1 Eurypyga helias
AGAGCCAGGAAGCTCAGGAGGCGAGCCAAGCCTTCGTGACCATGGACTGCGCCTGCCCAGGCTGCACGGACCCAGAGGTGTAGGGGCTGCCCGGGGCCATCCCGTTGATCCCATCAGCATGCGAGAAGCGCTTGGTGGGGCCATGGCCCTGCCTGTGGAGTCCTTGGTGCTCCCCTCGGGGGGTGCTCCCCTCCGGTGGTGGTGTCTCCATCACGCGTTGGCCACCTCGAGCGTGCGGCCGGAGGCCGGTGGGC
>NW_010245833.1:1520-10023 GCF_000690775.1 Eurypyga helias
CCCGACATAAATAAGTTTTATTAAGAAATGCTGTAAATCGTCCCCCGCCACCCCCCCGCCCCAGGGGCTGGCAGCAGCACTGCGTGACGTAGAGGGGACCCTACGGAGAGGGGGGCGGGAGGCAGGCGCTGCTCCGTGCATCCCCCAGACTGAGAGCAACAGGAAACCTTCACTGGGAGAGGTTAATACTGGAGGAAGATCTAATGAGCACTTGATTTTTTGTTTGTTTGGGTTTTGGACATTTTTTTTGCATGTGTTACGAAACACCTACAATTTGTCCTTGTCGAGCGGTGGATGAGGGGAAGAGGGGTCAGCTGGAGTCAGACAGCAGATGGAAACATTTTTCAGGAATACAATAGCATAAGTGAAGGAATTGTTGAGTAATGTGGGAAGAATAAATCCTCAGCATAAAAATCAGCTTGCATATACATGCAGTATATCGCTGAATGTTTTCCAGGCTGGATTCTTCCCCTGGTTTCAGCATTTTGCTCTTGATACTGCAAATGTGAGAGCAGACACGGACTCCGTACACCTACAGTGCGCAAGCAGTTAATAAACCAGTACCCATCTCTTCATAATACAGACAAATCAGATGCAAATTAAAAAAAAAAAAATTAAAAAGAGCCAGCATGGGTTTCTTTTGTGTTTCCAAGGGGAAAAAAAATGTTGTGAGCAGGCTCTGAAACTTGGCTGTATTCCTGTAATGCCTTGTCATTGGGTTTGAAAATAAACTGCTGTGGGATCTGGTGCCACAGCCTGGTGCCCATTTCCCATTTCCCCTGCAGCATTAGCCACGCTACATATTGCAGCAGCAGATTGCACTTACCCTAGGCTTCCTTATTTACTGCCCGATACAGCTGAAGATGCTGTCTCCATGGCTAGAGCCCCGCCGTGCTTGTCTCCTTCCAGGATGCTCCCTCCCCTCTCCACCTGTCAGAGCACCAGGGAGCACTCCCGCACCCCAGCGTTGGGGCGGCAGGACATGCTGATCTTGCTCCCCTCTGTGTCACCGAGCCTGGGGATGTATGCTAGGCTGGTCAGCTGGGTTGACTCCTGAGGCGATGGTATCAGTGGGGCAGGATTGCCTCGGGGTTAAAATCGTTCATGCTCGCGTTCGCCAGGAGTGCAGGCGGGGTTGTGCCTTCACTGGTACAACCCAGTCGTGTGGCTGGGAGGTCAGGACTGCTTTGTCCAAGCTGACATTAATCAAGAGAACTCAGTATTCTCTGTTAATTACTTTACATGCACTCGGTATAGGCCAGGCAGGCTGGGTTAGCCAATGCAAAATAAATCAAAGCTACGTGAAAAATCCAAGAGCAACATTTCAACTGACAAAGAGAGCTTTGTTCTTTAGTTTAAGTCAAGCTGGCTGCTCCAGAGACCCGAGTAAACGCGTGCAGAAGCCCTTTCCTTGTTACCAATTTCCACACACAGTCACGGAGCACAAGCGTTTTATCTAACACAGTTGTTCGACACTCATCTGCAGAGCATCACCTGGCAGCAGGCCACCTCGCCTGACCCCGTGCATGCTTTTTAGCCTGCCCTTGCTGCAAATTAAAACGCGTTCCCACAGACCACCTTCACTGGCAGCAGCTGCTAACAAACGCGGAGCTCGTGCTGGGAAGAAGGGCAGAGGGATGGTGCTGTGGCTCCGCAGGCCCGTGGTACCTGTCCCCAGCACCATGATGTGTTTTGAGCAAGAACCTCCGTCATTAGCTGGTTCGTGCCTCGGTGCCGTCCCACCACGCTCCAGGCCCAGGGACATAGCGTTTCCTGAGCCATGCCGAAATCGGTTTGTGATGGTTAGCACTTGGGTCAGACAAACAGGATAACAATCTTTCAGCCAGGAGCAATACAGTCTGATGTCTGCATCTCCCTTTTCTCTAGGACTCCCCGACCAATAAACTGCTGTATGCCAAGGAGATCCCCGAGTACAGGAAGATAGTGCAGCGATACTACAAGCAAATCCACGACATGCCCCCGCTCAGCGAGCAGGAAATGAACGCCCACCTCGCGGAGGAGTCACGGGTAAGGCGCTCTGGGTGGAGGGCTCTCAGCCCGTGCGTGCCCCCGTGCCGGGGATGGGGTCAGGTCTGCAGGCTGGATGCCCTGCCGGAGCGAAGAGCCCTGAGCCTGCTCTGCTCTGGCTGACAGCAGGAGTCTGGGAGTGGCAGGGAATGTAGATAGGCTGCAATCAGCTACTGCTTAGATGCTGAAAGGAGCAAACAAGAAAGAATATTTTGCCTCAAACTTCCATGCACAAACTTCATCTGACCTAATTCCAAGCTTCTTCAATTACTGCCAGAGCTAGAGTAAACACCCACGAGTTAGCTTGAACCTAACTAGCTTTGGCACCACTGGGAGTTGAAAGCGAAATTCAGTGCCAAAGAGCCAGGAAGTTTGGAAGAGGATCTCTGCAGTCCCACAGCCAGTTGGCCCCCGGGCACCAACTGCCAGGGCCGGCCCCGAGTCCCAGGCAGCCCACTGGCAGCCGGCCCTGGCAGCCAGCCTGGGTGCGGGATGCCCGCCCTGGTACCAGCTATGGGAGCTGGCAGCTACGCTCCGGATCCCAGTCCTGCCAGCGACGTGCCACAGCTTCCTCAGAATCAAACCATCTCTCTGCAGCGTTATAGCTTCAGCCATCGAGTGGGTTTTTTCCATCAGCATTCCTCTGCCCAGCTCTTGCGCTGCCCCAAGCTTTGAAATGGCTTTGAGCGTGGAGGGGTAAACAGCGCTATCGAGTGTGGGCATTTAAGGCTGGCTTAAAAAAGGCTGAGGCCATTTCGGTTGGAAGGAAATGCATGTTTCTTAAAGGAGTAAGTCAAAAGTCAGCTGCATCAACACCAAAATAACTAAAGTACCCAGGCAAACCCCTTCTTTTAATCTAGTTAATGCCTGCTGATGGGGTTTGAACTCGCTCACCGCATCATGTTAATATTCCTCCCCTCTTTGTTCTGTCTTCATAAAGAAATACAGGAACGAATTCAACACCAACGTCGCCATGGCTGAGATATACAAATACGCCAAGAGGTATCGCTCCCAGGTAAGTGAGTTCAGCTGCACTCAGGCCCCAGCGTAGCTGTGGAGGGAATAACGAGCAGTATGTTGTAACCGAGCGGTCAGACGCCTGCATCCAGTCCCACAGAAAAGGGATTATCATTTTTTGCATAATCCCACACACATATGTAATATATGCACACACAGATGCACCTGCTCTCCTATCCCTTGGCTGACAGCTTCTTGGAAGAGAAGGCCGGCTATTCCTGGCTGACTAACAGCGTTTGGCTGGGCTGGACCGAAGCGAGGCTGCCCAGTGTGTAGCCCCACAGATGCTTTCAGGAGGGCAGAGCGCACTGATACAGCCCACCCCCGAAGTAACCTGCCACCCCCAGCTGAGGCACAGGCCAAGGCTGGCTCCAGACCCGCTGCACTGCAGGCTAGCTCTGCACCCTGAGCTTTATTATTACAGTGGTTTTCAGTTGCATTCCAGCCCAGGGACTTGGCTGTGCCCTGGAGCAGCCGGAGGGTACTGGGGGGTGGAAGCAGAGGGGCTGTGGGGCAGGGCAGGCTCTCCTTGTTGGAGATCTGGCTGGGGCAGGGCTGGTGGGGGGAGCTGGGCTGGTGGTGGGCACCCCTGCCAGCACAGCCTCAGCCACCCACCCACCCTCTCACATCTCCTGCAGATCGTGGCCGCCCTGGATGCCAACCCCACGACGAAGCGCACCCAGCTCCAGCACAAGTTTGAGCAAGTGATCGCGCTCATGGAAGATAACATCTACGAGTGCTGCAGTGAAGCCTAGGCCGGCTGCAGCCCTGGAAGTGACCTGCTCTGCAGCGTAGTGCCGGAGGGAACCTGCCTTCAGCCACGGATGCGCCGTGCATCGCCGCTGCCAGGGTCATTCTCAAACCAGCCTCGTGGTGAGCGTGGGCCTGGCCTGTGGCTGAAGGGCTCCCTCACCTAACAAGAAGCCACAAGACACCTTTCCGAGCAGCTCAAAAACCCTCTGGTCTGCACTGTGGCACCCATAATTTATTTGCCGCCAGCCAGAAATGGAGACGTGACGCTTGCGGCAAGCTCAGTTCACCACTTCCCTCTGAGGAGCACCCGAGCAGTCAGCAGCTCCCTGCATCCCTGTTTGTGGCTCCTCAGGGGGAGAGATGGGCTGCAGAAGCCGTAACAATAGACACACAGCAGAAGGGTAGCCTCAGGGAGAAACGAGTGGAGACTGCAAAGGCCACTGGAGCAGTGTCTGAGCTCCCTTCCACACTATCCCTCCAACATCCTTGTTTTTCCAACACCAGGGACTCTATCAACTGTTCACTATCTGCTGCATTCTGTGTATTTTTGTGCCTTTTAATTTTTGTACTGTACGTGTAAACATAACCACTCCTCCACCTGAGAACTGGGCAACACAGGGCACTCAAGGCTGGGACACAGCGGTTGCTTCCCACGTAGCGAAGGCATGGTGAAAGCACTTTATCCCCTAGCAGGGATGGCTGTTACGGAGCCGAAGGGAGCGCATTACACATCCCAGTGTGGGAAGGGATACTCCCACCCCTCCCCAGGTTCCCAGCTCTGCATGCGCAGTGAGCTGGAGTTGCAGTGGGTAGGCAGATAGCCCCCATCAGCCCCCTCTCAGCCAGCCAGTCACAGGCATGGATTCTGCCCAGAAGCAGACGTTCCGATGCAGTGGGTGAGGGGAAGGACTTGTGCCTCGCACTCCCATCTTCCTGCCATGCCGGCTGCACACCCATCTCTGGCACTGCCCCAGCTCAGCCCTGGTTACGCTCCTGCTGACAGCCCGCTGAGAGCTGGCTTGAGCCACTTGCAGGGCAAAACACCAGGTAGCATCTTCCTCCCTCTGCCCCATGTACTCCAGCATTTCCCTGCAGTCGTCACCAAAAACAGGGTCAGTGCTACAGAGGTGTCTTCCTAAAGCAGCTTGTTCTGCTTGCTTCGGCCCCAGCCCACCACGGTTGTCACCCGAGAGCAACCGACAGTGCAGTTTTGCTGCACGTCCAGTCTTTGTTTGGGGCGCAAAGGCAAAGGGACTGGACCCCATCCCGTGGCAGCACCATGCTCATGCAGGCTGGGAGAGCATCTCCAGCACCCCATACCTCTGTACACCGGGGTCAGCAAGCAGGGTCCCTCTGCACAGACCTCAAAACTTCACTGCCATCCCATCCCATGGCATCCGTGCTGGGGCAAGCCCCCTGTCCTGCTTGGTGGCCCATTCTCCTTTCTGCAGCCCGGGGAGCCGTCACGGCTCTGGTCTTCTCCAGCATCACACAGGCCCCTCAGTAGAGGCTGGACCGCAGCTAATGCCACGTGCTTGAAGCCAGCACTCACACGCAGGCAAAGGCAACCTGCCCACGAGAGCTAAACCCAGCCATAGCCACCGTGCTTTCAACCTGCCAAATAGAGAAAAAGAAAAGAAGAAGAAGAAGAAAAAAAGACAAAGTTACTACCTCACTCCAGGCAGGGTCTAAGGTGAGCCTCTGCTACTCATCCAGCTGGCAAGGATGCAACCTGGTATTAGATGACTTTGGTCCACCAAAACTCCTCCTGGGTGACTCGCTGTCGTGGACAGGTGGCCTCCACCCCATCGTTCCCAGAAATGCCGCATTTGTCAGAAGTTGGAACATCAGAATTGTGTGTGTGTATATAGATATCTATTTTAAAACAAATGATAGACTTTATCCTGTATGTTAAAAGGATGGGAAGGGAGGGAAAGGGGAAGAACAGAGCATTGTGGGGGTTTTGGTTTTTGTTTTTTTTTAAAAAAAAAAAGAACTACAGAAGAAGTACATACACTGTGGAGGTTTCAGTGTCTGCTGAGGATGTGGCGTCAGAATAGAAACTCTAAGAATGTAGCTGGGCTACATTTTATTTTGAAAGTGATTTAAAAAGATTCTTGATTTTTTTTTCCTTTAGAAACTGTGAATAGCTGCCAGAGATATAGGCAGGCCCAGCACAGGGAAGGTGAGGTTGAAGAGGGACCAAGGTAGCAGAGAATGTGGAGCTTGGCTGGAGGTGAGGAAAGGGCCATGGAGCAATAGCCCCATATTGTTGAAAGAATCCAGGTGAGCTGATAGTGTAGTTTGCCTCCAGGTGATGTGACTGGGCCATGTATTGGAGCCTATTGCTTTATTATTTAATTTTTCCAAAGTAAAAAAAAAAAAAAAAGTAGTTGCTACAACCATTTTAAAGGAACAACTTTAACAGAGCAGAAACTTGAGGGTTTGTAGTGTTGCCTTGAACCCCTGAGCCCTTTGTACCATGTTTTTAAACTTTGGCACGTGTTGTGGGTGTAGTGCCCTTACCTGCTGTGTCGTGGAAGTGGCAGACTCTTGGAAAAGCCTATCTTTGTAATAAAACAAGGTGCTGAAACCTGTGCAGCGAAGATCCTGCCTGTGTGCACGCAGAGGACACGTGACGTGGTAGAAGACCCCCTGTTGCCACCCACATGGTCAGGCTGCTGTCCTTTGCCCCTCTCCTCCCACTCCCACCCCCCCCAGGTTGCCCACCGCTGCGTCACCCGGCGCAGAAGCACCGGGAGGAGGGAGCTTCTCGGCTGTGTGTACAAGACGTACCATGCTCAGGGCTGGCAGCTCAGCCAGTTAACGACTCGCTCTCCCTACAAGACAGGTTTTTACCCTTCGGTGCTACCCAGAGCACGCAGCAGCCTCACCCCGCTCCTCCTACCACAGCTCCCACCAGAACGGGACCTGCTGTGGGACGATACAGGTGAGGATGCAACCTCGCACCCAAAACGACCAGACACCCAAAGCGCTGTAACCCCGCAGCAGCACCCAGGGCTGGGGACCCATCCCTCTTCCAGGTGCCATGAGCACACAGCCAGGGTCTTCTCCCAGCACCAGCTCTGCCTGCCCTTCAAGCTCCTGGCTTCGGTGCCATGACACCAACCGCAGCCCATAGGTCTTAATAACCATGGCATCGCTAAATCCTCCTTCTTCCACCTCCCCTAGTAAAAGCTGTTCTTTCCAGGCACCAGAGGGATTTTCCTTTTCCCACTAGAAGGTTGATGTGTAGTGAAACTAAATCCAGCCATTAAATTAGCTGGCCTGTCTCAAAGCAAGAGAGTCTCATGTTTCACCATGGTGCCTCGGGAGAGAGGACACAGCTCCTGCCTGGTTCCGTTACAGGACGCTTCCATCTGCTTTGCCAGATTAACCATCACCAAAGGGCCAGGTGAGCTCTGCTCAGTTATTATTGTGGCATCCCCCACCCTGTCCCTGCGGGAGCACAGGTTTTGGATCCATGAAAGATGGATCAACATAGCTAAGGCTGAAGTTTAAAGAGAAGTTAGTTTGCTCAGCTCCTGCTTAAGCCCCAGAGCAAGGCCAGGAGCCTTGGAGGGCATTGGCAAGGCCAGCTGAAGATTAGCAAAATCCTCTTTAGGAGGAGAGTTTTACTTCCACTTATTTTTTCCTACCCAGGAAGACTGTAACCCTTTGCATTATCAGGCTGACCTTCAGAAGGGCTTTGTTAGGTGCAGAGCAAGAGAAATTCAGACTTTTGAAGCTATTAAATGAAAGTGTTCATATAGTTGACCTGCAGGAGCTAGCAAGACAGGTTTAGAGGTGGGTGCTGTGCCACTGATAACAAGAGCACAAGCAATGCTACAGTCTACAGCTAACACCCAAAACGCCTTTCCCGAGCTTTAGAACACTTTTATCTTCCTCTTACCCTGGTTACGGCACAGGCAGCTTCCCCCCAGTGCTAGGGACCCTTCCTTGCCCATGCCATGCACCCGAACCTGCTGCCCCGGCACTCCTGTAATCCCAGCTCAGCCAGGCATTAGCACAAGGGCAGGCAGGAGGGCAAAGGGCCGGACACCTACCCTGCACAGGCTGCAGGTGCCACGGCCACACACCAGCGGGGCTGGCCAAGCCTGAGCTTCACAGTGCCTAGGGGTGCCACCACCCTCTGTTCCACAGACCCCAGAGCCCTCTGCCTGGACCATCACCACCAGCCTGCACACACACAGCCCCCAAGGCGTATCGCTGCCTTTAGCCAGATGTGCCGCTGCAGCCAACATCTGGGGACACAGAGACAGACAGCACACCTCTCCATGAGAGCGGGCAGCTGCCTACAGCACCAGCTCACCACCATCCCACGGGGGCCAGGGCCACAGGATTTTGATGCTGGGAGTGCAGGGGCAGAGACCCACAAGCAGGGCAGCAGTCATGCCATTTCACAGGTGGAATGAAGCAACTTTATTGGTAGGTGAACACAGAATTAAAACCTGTCCTGAGGACTAAAACTGGCCTAGAGCCCAAGGGCCTGAGCCCAGCTGCAAGCAGGGCTGGGCTCCCAGGGGGAGCAGGGCTGCCTGGGACCCCCTATGGGGCCTTCCTGCCCTTGGCAGTGGGTGCTGCCTTCTGCAGCCTGGCCTCCCCTTGGCCAGCCCGGGGCTTCCTCGCCTTGCCTTGACTCCCCTTTGCCTTAGGGGCATCTTGCTGTGCCTCCTTGGCCACC
>NW_010245833.1:10520-10923 GCF_000690775.1 Eurypyga helias
CCGGCCCTTTACCTTGCTGTTGTGCACCCATGGCCAGGGCCCAGGGGTGCTTGGTGCTCTCCTTCTGTCCCTGCTTGGGGGCCTGTCCTCCATCGGGATCCGCCTTGGCTGACGGCTGCTTGTGCTGCAGCTTCTTGGGGGCTAACTGGGAGCAAGAGAGGAGCAGAAGTGAGGCTGGGCAGCACCTCAGCCCCCAGCCCTGCTGCTCCAGGGTCAGCAGCCCCCCCACTCACCTTGAAGCGGCCGGTGGCCCCCACAGCAGTGGAGTTGTGGGTTGGTCAGCGCCTGCTTCAGCAGGTACTTGAGGCGGATGGGGTCCACGCTGGGGTACTTGGCCAGGATGAACCGCTTGATGGCAATGACAGAGACACCCTTCTTGTCATGCTGGGCCTGCAGCGCCTCG
>NW_010245833.1:10994-13638 GCF_000690775.1 Eurypyga helias
GGCCGCTTTGGCTGCTGGGAGAGGCACTGATTAGGACCTGGGCCCAGCCCCAAGGCACTCCAACACCCCCAGGAGCCAAGCAGCCATGGCACCGCTCAGCCCCGCAGCCTCGCAAGGGCCACAGCCACCAGAACCCAAGCAAAGCCCCAGCTCTGCTGGGACCCTGCAGCTCCCAGCAAACCCCTTACCCAGCTGAGGCTCCATGGCAGCACACACCCAGTGACTCAAGCACACCAGGCTGAAGGGCCAGGCAGCTCCACTCACAGCACCACCACCCCTGCTCACCAGCTCAGCTCACTTCCAGCCAATTTATCTGATGCCTGCAGGGGCTGGTCAGCAGCTGCTAATTGGCCTGATTGCCCCCGCAGTGGGAGCAGGGGGCTGGGAAGCCGTGGGTCCTTTGCCGAAGCTTTGCTGGGGGAGAGGGAGGAGCACATCCGAGCAGAGGGTTTGGAGAGGAGTGGGAGATGGGGAGAAAGAGGTGATCACCCTGCACACACAGGGGCAGGGTGCTGGGACTGCAGCTTGCTGATGGCACTCTCTGTGGGGTGAAAGGGGAGCCAGGCCACAGTGTGGGGCCGACATGGGGCCTGTTCCCATGGCACTCGTGTGACATGCTGGCTCCCTTCACTCAGGACAACCTCATTAGGATGTGGGGGGCTGCACTGTCAGGGCAGCCTGATAATGGGGAGGGAACAATCCCAAAAACGAGAGGAGGAAAATGGAGAGCTGCTTCATTGGCCAGCGAAGACAAGGAGGAGCTACTCTCCTTCTCAGCAGCACACCCACTTGCCCCTGCTCACCATGTCCCCTCTGTGTCCCCTCTGAGCTGGCTGCTGGCCCAGCGACCACCCCACACCAAGGACAGCAATGTCCCGTGGGCCAGGTGTGAGCTGAGCCCTCAGCCACCCAGGGTCCCCAAGCTGCCTAGGGCGCTTCTGCCTCATGGACGTATCAAGAACAAGTCCTCCTGTGATCCTACGGACACTTCTGCCGCTGTTCCAGCAGGATGGGATATTTGTGCTACTTTTGTTCTGCCTGTGCTCACGGGGCGAGCCCAAGTCGTTCGCCAACCTCTCTGCGGTGCAGGAGCAGTGTCAATATCCCCACCTTAGGGACCGCTGTGTTCCTCCAATGGGTACTACGTCAGTCCCTTCCTCTTTCAATAAGTCACGGGGCTTTCGTACGCATTGTCTGCCAAAGCCGCCGGGAGCCACAAGCCTAAGGGAGGGCTGGGATTATGCGATGGCAGGGCTGGTTCATGGCCCAGCTCAGCAGACACGTTACCACACCAATGTACGCGCAAAGCACTGCCCAGAAAGACCTTCCTCAAGGTCTGTGCCCACCTGCTGAGCCCGTGGGCCGGATCCGGGCAGGGGACAGGTGCCAGCAGGATCCAGGTCTGGAGCAAGGAGCTGGGAGAGGCTCTCAGTGCCTAGGCCCTGCATGTCTGGCACCACAGCAAGGATGAGTGCCTGTCTTCCAGCCATCTCCTCCTCCTGGATCCAGCCAGCACCTCTCCAGCAGCTCCATGATGCCTCCAGCACATCCCTGGGCTGGCAGGGAGGGTCCCAAACTCTCTCCTGCTTCTACCACCACCACCAGCAGCCGTAGGGCTGGGCATCGTGTGGGGTGACAGCCTGTGGGCTGAGGGCCAGGACATCGCCAGGGCTGGTCCAGTGCAGCTGGAAAAGCTGCAGCACCGAGCATCGCACGGCTCCTGTGGAGCACAGCCTCGCAGAAAGCAAATAAACACCAAATCTTTCCCTCTCTTCCCTCCAAAACCAGCTCCCAGATTTGAAGTACATGAATCAGACATCAGCCTAAACACTGAATTATTCATAAACCTCTAATCTTTAGATTTCACTGAATATGCAGAAGTATCGATAAAAAAAAATAATGAGAGAATTGTACTTGCAAATTGCTCTTTATTAAAGGTTTAGCTTGCATGGTTTCTATACGTTCCCTATTAGACCTTGCAAAGCTGCATAGGATTAGAAATCAGAGAGGATAATAATGTACAAAAATAGTTTCAAATGTTGATAACACTGAACAGCGAGAAAAACATCTTATTTGTATAACTGAGCTAAAAATAAAAATGAAGAACACTGCTACAATTGCAATATGCCATCTTGTAGTGCTTAAAACATATGTCGCCGTCTCTGAGCCATATGCTCCCATGTCTTGCCTGCTACAGCGCGCAGGGAAGCTTAGCGATGCACCATCAATCCTCAAAAGCACAAGCACTGGCCAAAACCTCCTACTTGGGCTGATGCCAAACTGATTGCAGCTGAACCGGGAAGGACCAGGAGGATCCTGCCTAGGGACATGGCCCCCAGCCGCCCAAAGGTGCCTATGGATGGACGGTGGTGCTGCGGGGAGGGGGTGATTCCCACTGGGGGGACATCAGGCGGGGCTGCTGCTGAGGGTGCAAACATCGGGCAGGGTGCTGTGCTGGGTGCTGTGCCAGCACCCAGCAGCACACACGCTGCTGCTGTGTCCCTCATGCCGCCTGCTTGCTGGGCAGGACCCGCAGCCGTCACCTCTGCGGCGCGGAGAGGCCCACACGCACCGTCCCGTCACCCCTGGGGGGAGTCATGGTGCCTCCTGGGGCGTCCGACGTGCTGGAGGTGGGGCAGGGCTG
>NW_010245834.1:0-28283 GCF_000690775.1 Eurypyga helias
GCCGGCTGCGCTCGGAGCGGGGCTCCCTTCAGCGTCTCCAAGAACCCTCAAAGCCGAACCCCGATAACACCAGCAGATCGGCCTGGCAGTGCTTTTCTTCCTACCTTCGGGAGGGGACGCGATTCTTCCCTCCCTCCGGCCGGGCAGTGCTTGCCCGAGGGAGGTTATCCTCCCGGGGCGCGCTGCCCGCGGCGGGGCCGGGGGCTCGGGCTTGTCCCGACTCCCCACGGAGACTCTCTCCACCCAGGAGCATCCCCCCTCGGCCGGAGGATGAGCGCCGCGCACCAGCGACGCCTCTTAAGGTTGCAGCATCACTGCCAAGATGCGATCGTTTTCTACCGGTTGCAACCCGGTTTTATGTATGTGTGTGTTTGCTTGTTTATTGTTTAAAATACGACGTTTTCCCAAGCCTTTATTCAAACTTCTATACTATGAAAATACTTGCTAGAAAGGGCGGTTTTAGGTGCGATACGACCTGCAGCCTTTTTTTCCAGTCTTCTGAAGTGCCCGGAGGCCGGGGACTGCTTGGGTGAACCGTAGCTGTGGCCACTCTGAGGCTGTGGGATTACGAGTAAAGCAATATTAGTTTTATAAAAGAAATTATTCAAACAGTCCTCCCCTGGAGTGATCCTTTTGCTGGGAAAACAGTTCAAATTGTAAAATAATGTTTATATAACTCATGGGGTGTTGAACTTGTGAGGCTGAGCTAAAGAGTAAAGTCCTGAGATCCTCCCAAAAAAGCTCTATAAATAACAAGGGCAAAGGTGTTATTCCATTCAACAGGTCAGCATATTAAAATTTTCTGACTTCTGAGGGAGAATTTTTATTTTCTGTTGTCACTTTTAATATTGTTTAATATTGCAGTTGTTGCTACCAGCAATACTGTGCTGGTTTGGATTTCGGTAGACTTTAGGAATACTTTAAATGGCTGGTATTAATTAGTGTTACTGTGTGTTGTTTTCAGAAAGCTGATACTTTGCAAGTAATTTTAAATGAGCCACTCAGTTTTATGGTATTTTTCTACCATCCTCAGCGAGATAGTAGCAGTCATGTTGTTTTATTGTGTTAAAGTCATGCTAAAGAAGCTGTTAGCTATAGTCCAAATGGCAGAACTTTAGCAAGATTTAGTCAAAATTATATTCCAACTTTTCTTTTAACTGTATGAAACTCCAACAATGTTTTTCTCAAGCCTGGTGCTATATTTTTAAACCTTTATTTTTAAAAAACTTTTAAACTTTTAAACTTTTATTTTTAAACCTTTTTAAACCTTTATTTTTAAACCTTTTTTTTGGTGAAAGGGATGTAAAATTCTTTGATATAAAGAACAAAAGACAGGTTATGTACCTGACATCAGAGCCACAGTATTATGTCTGTATTGTGTATGTTTTAACGTTTTTAGTTACCCTTGCAAGCTGCTGGGAGTAAAGTGTTTTTAAAACTTGTAGGGAGTAATGTAGGTGGATGTCACTGCAGATGAAGAAGACGGACAGCATATGGAAGACCAAGAGTAAAAAAAAAAAAATTGAAATATTGAGGATTATGGTGTCTAAAAATAAGTTTGTTCTAGGTCCTGCAGACTCCATGAACAGATTTAGCTGGGTGAACATGTAGCCAGAGCCAAGTACATGCATGTGTGTTTCCACTTGTTAAGTCAAAAGTTAAAGCTATATTATGAGCTATTAGCTCATTTACGTGTTGGTTGGTGCCTGCAGTGTGGTACTTAATGTCAGAAGAAGGAAAATGATGGGATCTACTCTGCAGATGTTAGTAAAAGCAAAAGCTTTATCACAAGTGCAAGGGGAACACAAACCCAATATCTGTAGCAAAAGGGGAATTTCAGGTTAGTGTCAAAGGGAGGCTTAGGCAGACCTGCAGCATTGAGTCCAACAGTGAGGACTTCTCCAAGGGCCTCAGAAGTAGTCTGAGTGACTACCACAAACCTTTTCTAGCAAATATTGGTTTAAATTTTGCAACTCGTTTGCTTTGGCCTTGCTAGCGGTTTTTCTGTGGTCCCTTGTGTAAGTTGTACTAAAGCAACCCCCGATGCAAAGTGAATTTTTTTTAGCTGAAATACTCGGAAGCAAGTTTTATACAAATACTTTCGCTTGTATCCTGATGATTACAATGAGAAGCACACCCAGAATTAACCAAAGCCATGTGATACATGAGTAATCTTATTAGAGCAACAAAAAGAGTAAATGCAGTTCACATACAAAACTGTAATTTTAAGCAGAGAATAAATTTCAGGAAATCTTCATCTTTTTGCACAACTACGAATCTTTTGACGCAAACTTACACATAAATTGCTTGTTATACTCAGATGTCTGCCAGTCTGAACACACAAAAAATGTGTTTCTATTGCATTTGAAAGTTAATTTATAATTTATTAGGAATAAATTTATGCTGTTGCCTCAATTATAATTTCTCATTTCTTGGATGCAAAATCCTATTTCACAAATTGCTAGTCCCTTTTAGGACTGAACAGAAATTACATCTGGTTTAATTATAGGAACCAAATAGGTATTTGGGACCATCTCATGTTGCCTGGGGAAAAGAATAAGCAGAGAAAGGAAGACAAGAAAGATGAGAATCATAAAAAGAAAAGCCAAATAATTACAATTGCAGTCATCTCAGGTTGAGTAAGAACCCCAAATTATGAGGTGGTGAAACATTGATCTGGATCTTTTCATTAGCTGCCTTGTTTCTGAGTCTCATCAATCACGACTAAACCACAGGATCGTCCAGCCATTGGTAACAGAGATAGACCACGCTGCTAGCAGCGAATCCAGGCTGGCGAATGAATCCCAGTTTAATGTTCTTGGACAGAAGACATCGTCAGAACCGAGGAGCCAATGGAGGGGTCTAGGAGAGACCAAGGACTGTTTCTCACAGCATTTCAGAGGAGCTTCAACAGCCCTAACCCAGAGAAGCTTTACAATACATCCATAGGGTCATGAATTTAGCCCTGCCTGTCAGGAGCAGTAGGCTGATAGAAGACAAGTCTGTCCAAGAGGCTGGTGATTAAACTATGTTGTTTGTATGAAAAGCAAACAATGGTCAGATGGGCATGACCAGGTTATGGTGATTACTGAGATACTCTTCAGCAGCATCCATTCTTTCCTAGCTGTACAATCTGTCTTCCCTCATGCTACCTGCCACTTCTGTGTGTATGAGTTGTCTTAGACAACCTGAAACACATCTCAAAACCCAAATACAGCTTGAATCTGAAACTGCAAAATCCTTTACAAAACCCTTTAACTGCTAAAAGACAATGCAAACACTTTTTTTTTTCTTTCTAGATAGATTTAAATTCTAAAATAAACTATTTATGGCACCCAAGTAGAACCTTTGATCAGCTTAGCCAAAAGGGGCAACCTTCTTTTATACATCACAGATTTTTTTGAGGAGTGCATGCTGATGCCATGTAACATGTGAAATTTGCCTGTTCAAAAATTGCTGTATTTTTAGCTTGCTGTTGCAGGATGATCATAGGAGAGATTTGTGCATGTCCTTATTGGCAAAAGACTAGCAATAAATTCAAAACAAGAAGCGTGATTGCTTTCCAAGAACTTGGCTGCAGAGCAATTGGGAAAAGGGCAGTAGAACAATGAAAAGCATATTTTGAAGGGAAGAAGGTGACTATAGCGACTGCCAAAACCCCATGGAGAATATGATTATTGCAACTTAACTTTAGCAACTTTATTAGCCGGAGCTTTGAATGCAGCATCTAAGGTCCTGTCCTCTATTTCTTTATATGAAAACAAATACTTTGTAAGGAAAATGTTGTCCCTATAAGCAGAGGAAGCTTGCATGCAGTGACTCTGTTTAGGTTTTATTTTGGAGTTCAAGAGAAGCTCTTGCCACTGCAATAGCTTAAAAATATTCCAAGAATAGAATCAGCCATTACTTCAGATGCGACAGGGTGCTTTTAAGAGTAGTTTAAAAAAAAAAAAGATGCCTTTTTAGCCTGTAATCATTTTTTTTCTGGAGGGAAAAAAGGTATCCCAAAGAGACCAGAACATTTGATTAAATTCTAATTGAGGAAATTCTTCTTCACTGTGAGGGTGACAGAGCCCTGGAACAGGCTGCCCAGAGAGGTGGTGAAGTCTCCTTCTCTGGAGACTTTCAAAAGCCACCTGGACTTGTTCCTGTGTGATCTACTCTAGGGAATCCTGCTCTGGCAGGGGGGTTGCACTAGATGATGTCTAGAGGTCCCTTCCAATCCCTTCTAATTTGTGAAAATTCAGAAAACAGGATTGTTCAGGCCTTTGAAAAGAATATTTAAGTCTGAATGACTGCAAGAATCTCCTTTTACAGAAGTGACTGACTTCTGTAGCCATTCCTGGCTTAGAGCAAGTGTGGGGCTGTGTGTCCAGAATTGGTTGAAATCCCTTTCTGTGGTGGTGTTGTTGTTATAGCAGAGCTGATGCACAGCAAGTCAGAGCTGCCATAGCTGTGCCCTTGGTGGGCCTTCTGCTCTTCGGGGGTTCTTTCTGCAGCCCACTACACCAGTTTGCAGTCATGGGCAGCAGGTCTTGGGATGTGGCAGTGCTGGAGAAACCAAAAGCTCTTCCACCCATGCTTCTGTACTGAAGAGAGGACTATGCCCTTTCATGTGTGTTGTTGCTGTGGAACTGTGATTTTTATAGCCTAATTGCTACCTAGCTTGTTGGGTTGGTAGGCACTTTAAAAAATATTTAGTACTGAGCTGTAATGGTCTCTCAGGTTATTAACACATAGAAGCTATTAGCTAGTAAAACTTCTAGAACAAATGTTAACTATGGTGGTTTGAATATAGAGCTACTTCCATCTGCTCCATTAGTCTCATGTGATTGCTTTCCTCAAGTGCAGAATCATAAATCTAGGAAGAGACTGCCTGTATTTGTTATCAATGTGTTTTTTTCTGGGAAGGTTTTAACTCTTTTGCTGAAATTGTCCACTCAGAAAAGAATTTTCAGTATTTATACAAGACAGGCATAATTTTGTGACTGTCTAGCTTTTATTAATTAAGAACATTCTGACACATCTTAGTCAAAAATGTGTACAAGAGTTGGCTTTAGGGGTACTCTACTGAGAGTGTTACCAGGCCAGCAGCACATGGACCAAACTAACACGTGTCTTTGATAAACAGCCCCAGAATGAAAGCCTCGACCACCGTCTCACCCTGAGGTGGGCCCCACCACGTGTCCATGCTTCTGTCACCAGCGAGTTGGTGGATGGGTGTGCACTGCCCCATTTTGAAGGCAATGAAGAAGAAACAGCTGAAGTGCAATGCAACAGCTCTGACTTTGCTGTGTCTAGGCCCTGGGAGTATGTTATACCTGTTCAGAGGCTGACCGTGCTTCCGTTTTCCTTTATACCTGTGGACAGTACAATGGGTTATTATTGGGGGGGAACAAACAAACAAAACCCACAAAAAAAAACCCCAAAGCATCCCTGCATTGTTTCAGTCTTACTTCTTGGAAGATGAGCTCTTTTTCCAGGTACTGCTTTGCTAGCTAAGATCTGCTAATGACCTCTCTTTCCCCGACTCAGGGGACATACATCTGCATGCTGAGGACTTGGATGCTGTCAATGAAGGGACTGAAGCCCTGATGGTGTGTTCAGATCTGCTAAAGCCCAACGCTGACTGCTAGGGTGTAGGCAGGGTCCCTCTGATGTGTACAGGCAGAAGTTGTATTTTACCTTGCGTATTTAGGCATGTAGCTGGTTCTTCTCTTATACTACTTCTATGCCAGTGTTACTCTGTGAATGACTTCTGGTTTGTATGGGTCCAAAGAGAGCTATTGAAGCTCTAATTTAAGTGCAAGTAGTGGTGCTAAAGTCAATGGGATTATTTCCAAGGCTAAAATATCCACAAAAATCACGAGGATCCATATCAATGCATTGAGAAAGTTAAAATAATTTGCTTTTAATCAAAGCAGTTATGGTTTTAATAAAATATCAGCCAAACCCAACCAAATAAACAAGGGTTCCTCTTCCTTTACAGCTGGATAGGAAATGCTACCCTTCCATCTTTTTTTTTTTTGTCAATGAAAATGGTAGCCAAGGATCTACCTTGTACTCGTCTCTGAGATTTTCCCCTGCATCTCTATTTCAAAAATACTTTATATGCTGTATGAGTTTTCTGTGTGGCAGATGAGAAGAGAATTGATTGCTCCCTATTTTTACAGGCACATAATGTAAACGATAACAAGATGATATAATCCTAATATTTCTTTAAGACCACAGGATGTGAAATTAAATTAAAAGGCCAGGAAAATGAAGAACCCTGCAGTTTGATTACACTCAGTTGGTTTGTCTTTGTAATTATTTTGCTTGGAGGATTTAAAAATGCATACTGCTTTGTGAGAAAGGTTAGGCAGGGAAACCAAACTTAAAGTAAACATTCTAAAGAAAATACTGCCAAGATGATGGGTATTTTATTTCATTTAAAAAAATCCATAGTGTTGCCTGTTAAAATAAAGGATGGAACAAAACACAGGTGAGGGGGGAGATGGACAAGTCTGTGAAGTCTTTAGAACTGGCTCAGCTGCTTCTAGTTCATGTAAGGTCTCTTCAGATATAGTTGAAGAAACTGTCACAAGCATTTTATTCAGGGAAGAAGGGCAGGCTAAAAGGAGTAGAAACACACACAAGTACTTGAGACTCAGCTCAGACCTGGGAGTTAATAATGCAAATATCATTAATGAAGGAAGGGCGGCTGTCACTTCTCTGGGACAAAAATAGTTATTCACAGCTTACTTCTCAGTGGCCCAGTGAAGGCTGAAAAATTTGTATATCCATCACTTCCAGCACCTCGAAGTGCATTCACTCTGCATGAGCAGTCCCATGGACTTCATGGGGGGACTGCTTGGTGGTTGGAAATGCAGCTTGTTTGTGCTCGGGGTTCAGTCAGTTCTCACTGCTGCAGTGCTGTTCCAGTGAGTAAAACTGCACCGACTTAACTGAAGTGAAACACGCTGCCAGCAACCATCAGGAAAGGCCCTGATGGGCCTGACGTCACTTTGTCCCTTCTCCTACATGCACTTTTAAAGGCTTGAAATAGTTTTGGTATAAAAATGACTCAATTTATGTGTCTGTCTCTCAAAGGTTTTTTTGCAATCCAAGAAATCTTGATTTTTCTGGTTCAATTTTCCTTGCTCTAATCTCCTTACTTGTCTAATCCCTTTTGTACAGTTTCCATTCTCCAGGTACTTTTTCTCATCTGTTATCTTGCCAAGTTTAATAGCTTTTGTTCTTTCCTCCTTTCAGCTTGGATGTTCTACCTCAAATTTTGTGCAGTTGGTCCTCAGGACAAGTTCACTCCCAGCGGTGGGTTCCTAGGAGGCGTGCCTAAGTATGGAGTTGGTCCTGAATCCGCTCCTCATCCTGGCCCACCTCAGAATCGACTGTAAAAGCTGGTCAGGTGGGGAGGGGCCCTAAGGCAGAGACAGTACCAAGGAGGGAGTACGTGGGGATATTTGAGTAGTTTCCATCAGTGAGCTTGCTTATGGAGTTCCTGTTGCCCTGGGGTGCCGAAGAGGCAGTTAATAAGCAGTAGCAGATTTTTTTTGCATCGGTTGAGTATTCTCTTGGATCCCACTGAATGCATGATTTCACTATGAGCTTGGCTTTTCCTGATAGGCTGAAGTTATAATACAAGTTCTAGAACATACCTTAGTTTTTGGTACAGTACCTCTTTTGCTTAACTACTCAAAGAGCCAATTCCTACCTAGTGGGGGCATGCAGCACAGTGACTTCTGGGATGGTGTTTACTAGGTCTCAATGCTCTTGAACCATTCCCCTTTTCCTAGTATCATTCTCCCAGTGAATAAATTGGGATGGTTTTGTTTCTTCTCTCTGTTGCAGTAGTCTAAATTTTTCTAAACCAAAATTCCCAATTTTATTCTTTCCACTTTTCTAATCTTTCTAGTTTATTTTCCCTGTCCTCTGTTTCTGACACCACCTTTGAATTTGACAAGTCTTTGATGTACTGTTTAAAACGTGTAATTAGATTGGATTAAATGTCAGTTTAGTGGACACATCTGAGGCTTTATGTATTTTCTCTCTTGTATTATCATCGGTTGTTCTTTGTGTGACAAGGCTGCTGTTTAAAATGACTTTTTTCCCTCCCTGTGCACGTGTTATGCGAGACCTTCATGATTCTATAGGAGGTCTTTATTTACAGTGGAAGCTTTAGACTGCCTGACTGTGCTCCCTCATTTCTATCTGGCCATCTAGGGTGTCTCCTGAAAGGGACTACCTGCCAGGAGAATGGAGAAGCTCTGATGTTACTGTTGCATTCACGTGGCAGCAACTGCAGAAGGAACTGATGGAAAATCTTGTCTTGTGAAAAAAGAGAGAGAAAGGCAGGGGGAAGAAGAGGAGATTCAGAAACAAAGGGAAGATGTCAGTGATGCCAAGTGAAAACAGCACCGATGAATCCTCGGTGACGTTTCCATCAAAATACTCCCATAGGCAGTGCAAGGGAACTGACATCTTCAGCCAGGAGATGAGTTGGGAAGAATGGATGCTAGGCTAAACTGTCATTTAGCCAAGGTTGCCAAAACACCTGTGAAAGAAGTCTTAGGGGTGCTGTTCAGTGCTTGTCATTCTATTTTCTCTTGGGTTTCTGCTGATTTCATTTTCCCACTGTTTTCCTCATAGCTTTGGTTTTGTTTCTAACTGGGCATGAAGGTTAGATTGGGAATTCTATTCAGCCAATATGCCTTTTCCAATCCTCTTCAGTTTTAGTTCTTAGAGTTTTTTAGATTCCCCCCCCCAGCGCTCTGGGTCCCCATGAAGTTGGTTGCCAGCAGGAGAGATTCTAGTGTTAAGCCTGCTAGATATCAATAGGGTTGCCTTCTGTCGGGGTGATCTAGCTACTTGCGTGGCAAACATTTGTCCAGCAGAAATCCAGTGAGACAGCTAACCTCTGCCTTTCGTTGGGATGCGTGGTGCAACAATGCAATTGGTCTCCCTGCAAGATTTGCAGAGGAAATCTTACTTGGCTAACAGTTATGGAAAATTAAGAGAATCTGAACACTCAGCCTTAATCTGCTTGCTATTAAAGGGAGAATAGTTGTCCAGTGTAACATTTGGAAGCAGTGAAAAAGTTTACAAATACAGGAGTAGGGACTAATCTATGAATAAACCCTTTCTGTGTTCCATCCACAGCAATTCCCGATCTACATTTCATCTCTGAATCATGATTCTATGTTTTCTGAGGATGCCAAGTCATAAATCACACGTTGACTGAGAATTCCTTTTGAAGCACACATCTGGGAAAGTTTGTGCTTTATTTCACCAGCAGCCAAGTTTTAGGAAGAACTGTCCGGTTGATCCTTGCTCCTCTTACGGTTACAGTACACCTTTCTTGGAAGCCTTGTGCATTTAGCATGCATCTTCTTTCACTATTTGCTCAATGAGAACCATAGGAATGGTTCAGGAAATTAAAAAAACTTCAGCTCTCTGGTTCGGAGAGCTGGTAATGTAAGAACAGAAAAGAATTTGGAGTAAAGCTGCTTCTTGCCATGTGTCACTGGCTGATGCTGAAGAGCAGCAGATGCCTATGGAAAGGCATGGATAGAATGATCCTTCCCCAAGCCTATCTTTTCAGCCTCCCCCACTAGGGACTTCCCGAGGAGAAGATGGCTTTGCCCTATGGTGTTTAATAGAGGGATCCATCCTTCATGGATTTATTTAATCCCTATTTTGACTACTTCATAATTTTGGCCTGAGCAACTTCCTGTGGCAATGGGTTCCATCATGTAACAAAAGCATGCAGAGTCCTCCGCATGTGTACTTCATGAGGGACTCTCACTTGGTATATGGCTTATGTTTTGGCAACCTCAGAAAGCAGTCACTGAAGATGTGGAGTGTCTTGGAGGAAAATGAAAGGGAATTATCCATAAGTCAATCAAACAAAAAAAAAAACCAGCAGTATTTGACATGTAGATTTCATTGCTTCTGCCCTAATTTCCATCAGGTTGTTCATGATTTTATAACACTTGATCATGTCCTCTTAGTAGATCTTTCTCCAGACAGAAAGGTCCAAGTCTATCATCTCTGTTCCTCTGCATCTGCTAATTCTGTATTCTTTTTGAAATGGGTGACCAAAACTACACAGCCTGTGTGCACCATGGGCAGTGGCACAGTGACGCTGACCGCTTCGTCCTTTGTTCTTGTCACAATCTGAACTTGATCTTTGTTTGCTTTTTCCCCACTTGGATAAGTATTCATTACTGAGCCTACTGAGGGCAACCTCAGAAATTTGTCTCCTAAGCTGCAGTGTTTAATTCAGTGCCCATGGTTTGCTGTACATAGCAAGAGTTGGTTTCCTTCACATGCAATACTGTGCTGTCTGACACAGAATTTAATCTTTTATTTTCTTTTTTTAATCTCTAAGTGATTCAAAACCCCAGCTCTTTGCAGGCTGTTTTTGTTACATCTGTCCTGAAGAAATTCATCTTGGCAGCAAATGTCATCTTGCTATTTATCTCTTTTCCAGACCATTTATGAATACATGGAATAGTCCGAGTCCTATCACAGATCTCTGTGGCATCTTGCTCCACTGTCAAGTTCTTAGCCTGGATTTCCTATCTTGTCAACTGCTGTTGACTCACAATAGGGTCTCCTCTCCGGAGACAATTTAGTTTCTTAAGAATTGTTGGTGAGGGTCACTGCCAAAATCCCACCATTTAAAAATATGAAAAGCTGCCTGCCCAAGCAGCTTTGAGTGCAGCCAGCTTGTTCCAGAGGTGGAGAAGAAAAGCAAAAACCTGTGAATGAGAAATGTTGGAATGTGCCAGCTGATGGCAGTGTTCGAAGGACCCATCCCTGTGACATCTGGTGATCGGCAAACAAATCAGGGTTGCACCAAGGGCTGAAAAGATGAGGTCCCTGGTGAACACTTAATGGGTGCTGTTCGAACCTCTGACCATCTGAAGTTGTTGTAAGGTCAGTGATCACCTCTAATGCCATGGAGGAATGTGATACATGCCAGTAGGCCACTGGCCACAATGTGCTTCAAATCCCCAACCTGAATCTCCCGTCCTGCTCCCAAACCCCCAATCCTGTGGGGAGGAAAAAAAGGGAAGAAAAGGTGATTTCAGGTAATCATTCTTCAGGATCTGTAAATAAATACATGTCTCTGGCCGTGCATACGTGCACAGGATCAACCTCTTCCATCAGCCAGCCTAATCTGAAATCTCTAGCAGGTCTCGGGACGTTTGTTATTCTGGCTCATGCAGACCTCCAGCTGCAAAATGTTTATTTGGCTGTGAAAAGTCCATGAAGTAACACGCTTTGATGGATTCAGCGTATTGTTTTCTCTTCCTTTTTTGGGATGCTGTTTGCCTCCAGCTCTCGTGGGGAACACATCCCTCTTTCTGTGTATCATAAATATTAGATGCCTCGAGTGGCTGCGAATGTGTGTAGCACAGGTATGAGCCACGTTCTGCTCGTCGTCCTTTCGTGCAGGCTGTGCTGCAAACAGATTGCCTACAAATAATGACGCAGTATGACTGCACAACTCTTTAATGTTTAACCTTGCTATGACTTCAAGTTGCTAATAGTTTATGCTTGCTCATTAGCAGCTTACAGGTTGAATAATACCACGACACTGGGATCATTCATGGAGTCAAGTGAAGGAAGTAAACCCTGGCATCATGAGCATGGTTGGGAAAGCAGATAGAGAAATATATTGTGTCTTGAGTGACCTCTCTAAGACCTCCTTCTGCTGGTTGGATAAACAAACTGGTAATTGGAAAGTTTAGAATAAATAGAAGGTGGCTTTTCAAAACTTATGGATGTGCTATGTAAATGACCCTTCCAAAATGAAGCTGAAGTCTATATGTTACAAATCCTTTGCAAGGGGATTGTTTGAATATATTTTTAAACAAACATTTACCAGCTGTGTGAGGGCATGAGGCTTGTTTAGAAGCCCAGAAATATTTCACAAGGTGAGGACAGAGCATGCTTTTGTTCTGGTGTCTCTGCCCCAAATTTTCAAAACTACTTTGTGATGTCTTTTTATACTTTGCTTTTTAAATACAATGTGTTGGGAAAGAACTAGAATTGGGAATAAAATCCTGTGTGTTAAACTGTTAAAAGGTACATTCTGTGCAAGGAAGAGCCAAATGTGAGAGGTCTGGCATGTTTCTAGGGCCAGATACTGAGGAGGGCAGGCAGCGAAGCTTTGATCTCTGCCCTTAGTTAATGGCAGTGCTTAAGGTTATCATTCAGATGTTAGGATACAGCAACTCATTTCCAAAGAGGAGGCATAGAAGGCTGCAGTGCTGCCCGTGTGACTCTGCTAGTGCAGGTGCAAGCTGAAGATGCCGTCCTGTAAACACTAAAGCAGGTAAATAAATTTCAGATGTGCATAGTCCCATATGGTGAACGATTTGTTGGCAGAGGCAATTTGAGCAATTACTGATCAGTGAAAGCAAATGCTTTGCATCCCGGGCTATTGCCTGCCTGTGTTTGGGGAGAGGAAAAAAAAAAAAGTCGTCATATTTGTATAAGTACTTTGAGGTCTGGAACATAATTCCAGCAAATAATTGTGGGAAGAGAATTTTTTTAAGGAGGTTTTGCTTGTTTCATTAAAAACGTAATGAGATTTGCAGACATTTTGCTAACGTAGATCTGCACTGTTACCATTGGATCTTTTAATCTGGGTTAATTGCAAATCGTGATGTGTTAACTTCTCTAGTATCTCCTTGCAGATGAAGTTTCATTTGATTTTAGCAGATGAAGTTCAGATGGAGGATAAAGCTAATTTTTAGGGTCTTGTAATTTTGTACAGGAGAGAACTTTGTTCTTTGCAAGTCCTACTGTTTTCCTCTGGGGCTGGGGGGAAAAGGGAGAGGAACAGCTTGACAGGAATCAGTTGTTTTGATTTAAGAGAATGTGAGGAAATGGTATCTTCCAATAAATACAGATTTTATGAAAGTTGAATACTGTGACAAACAGTTCAGACTTAGAACTTCAGATTTGGTATGTAAGCAGAGCAAGTCCGCTGAGATTTGTGTGCATTGCTAAGATTAATGGAATATAATTTGTAAAGAAGGGCAATGATTCACTGGGTAAAAATAGGCAGCATCTTAAAGAGCTTGTAAACACAGCTATTAATTTTAGGACTAGAATCTTATACTCTTTGTCTTAGTCTGAGAGTAATGCCACTGCACTCTGACTCTACTCAGTGGATACGCATTCAGCTCTTAAATAGACTTTTAAATAGATTTTAAAAGTGGCCACAGTTGTGTTTTTGTTTGCATGTTTTGTCCATCCCTTGAAATATCTTTATGATACTTTTACTGTAGGAAATATTTATCCCTTCCATTTTAAGCCATCCTCTACAGCACAAACCCTGCTCAATATATTTGCTGCAGTCAGTAATAACAATTACACAAGGAGCCATGGCTGATGTGCCCCTCCTTTTCTACCTACTTACCTCAGGGCTTTACAGTCTAGAAAGTGCTCCTTGGTGTGAGTCACTGAAAAGATCTTGTGATTATTTTTTTTTCTCTCACCCACCCTCCCTGGCCAGTGCTGGTTGTGCTTAAGGCTCAGCCTGATGCTGTACTGCACTCTTGATTTGAAGGAAAGGGAATGACTTTCCTCTTCTTTCATAACCTCAGGTCTTGTAATTTTTATTCATTCTTTTCAGTGTCAGAGAGTAGCTTGCTTTGGCTCAACGCAGCTTTGTGGCGATCTTCCCAACAGCTCCTGTCATATTCTACTGTCTTGATCTTCTGCATGAGCATATATTTGTTTTCTTTCGAAAGAAGGAAGACTCAAAATTTGGGCAGGAGCCAAAAACTCAATTCAAGCTCAATGGTATTAATTTTTATTTAATCGAATGTGTCAAAATCATCATAATTTTCTATTGAACCCACTGGCCATGAGTGTCTTTAAAAAAAAAAAAAAGCTGAAAGTCCAAGAAAACATATTTGGCTGCCAGCTCCTTTCACTTTGACAAATAAGCCAAAGGCCCAGCTTACTGCTTATGCAGGAATATTGGTAATCACTGTGTACTAGAGGTGAGCACTGAAATCACACATAGTTTGCTGTGGTCTGCCTGCACCAGCGGCCGTACCAGGCTGGAGCAGGCAGGTGGTATAGCAGAGTGGGTATAAAGACTCGACTGCAAGAAGTTCACCGAAAGCTAAAAGTCTTGAACAACATGAAGAGTGGTACACTGGCAGCGATGTGAGCCTTGGCCACTCAGCCTCTGGGCTGTCTATGAACCCTGTCTTATTTGCCTCGTATACCTGGTGTTTTTTAAAACACTATATATACTTTTTTTTTTTTATTCCTTTGGGAAGTGGACGGGCACAACCAGAGCTGTAGAACTGTGTAAAGTCTGTAGGTTTTTTGATTTTTCTCCTCAACTTTTCTATTTTCTCTTTTCACCATTCTTGCAGGGTCCCAAACTTCTGTTTTTAGGCTAAAGACAAGAATCTATTAACTCATCTCTATACAGTAACCTGCCTATAGAAAGAATCCATCTAGTTGACCAGACTTGACCAGGCCGATAAGTCTAGTGTAACCAAATGCCTAAGCTTCTGTGACAGAATCTGAAACAACTGGCATATAGACCTGATGGTAATTTTGCTCTGACTCTACCTTGCTTTTATAAATGAAGCAGTGCTATTTGACAAGCTTCTCTTTCTGGCCAGGGGTATTCCAGACTCCTACCGTTGCAATGCAATGAGAAGTGATGGGCATTTCCATCAGGACGTGACCCCTGATTGTGAACATGCTATCATTTATCAGTGTCCCCATCTGTAGCTATCTATGTCTGCCTGTGGTGTTACTCTATGTTTTTCATGAAGACATCATAAGGCTGTATATTTTCTAATATTGCAGAGGCTTATTCTTTTGCCTAGCGATGCTCTGCTTAGAAATTGTTTGGAAACGGTCTTTTCTCCAATAACAGTTTGATCAGAATTGAAACCTCAGTCACATTGCTGTGCAGCCATGCAGGGCTGTAAGGTGTTCCCCAGTGCTGTGGACTTGTCACCTCTGCAGCCCCTTGCAGAGAAGCAAGCCAAATACAGATAACTTACTACCCTGTTCCACAAGGCAAAGGAAATACAGTTTCAGGTGAGCCCCTGGCTGCTGTAGGGGTTAGCAGAGAGCAGGCTGTCACTAGGGCTTGTCCTCCTCGGCAGCAGCTGTACAGCCCCTGCCCCTTCCTCGGCCTGAATATTAAAGTTGTAATCCAATCCTTGGTGGATCTAACTCCTGTTTCTTTGTCCTGGGTTTGCTTGAAAGGCAAACCAGGCTGCATGGGGATTGTCCGGTGCCTTGGGTTGTTTGAATGTTTGGAGCCCTCTGTAATTTTGAGCAGAGCTGCCTGGGGGGATGCTGTATGTGGTGCTGCACCACAGCACTTACGCTCTGGTGAGGCTCTGCGCCCTTTGGTGCCAGCCAAGGTGCTGCCAGGCTGGGAAGGGGCAAGGTGAGAGGGCTTAGTGGTACAGCCCCTTCACACAGCCCCCAGGAGAAAAAGAAACTTCCCAGCCTGGGAGATGTAGCAGGGCCTTGCAGCTGATTGAGAGGGCTGGGGTCAGTAAGAAGGTGAGCAATTTTCTAACTGTGAGTAAACCCTGCACCTGGAAAGAGGAAAGGACTCAGGAGACTGAAACTGGAGTGGGAGCAAGCCACCCAGCTCCATTTTGAGTTGTGCATCCCAGCGCTGGGATATAAGATTCTATTTTTTTCATCTTGGAAGTCATGATAAACAGGGCTAGAGGACAGGAAAATGGTATCTACCACCAGTTAGCTTTGCACATCCAACTATTTAAACTTTCATCGTCAAAATCTCTTCTGCAACAGGTCTGTATTCTGTAAAGCAGCTGAACTGAAGGATTTAATAAAGGTGGTATTAATGCAGGTGTTTGTTGCATGGAAAACCTAGAATATGCAGTTAAGTTCCCCTTTGCTGTGGAGCTGCATGTGGTTTTTATTTTCTGTGTATAAATCAGCATATTTTATTTGTTTTGTAGTAACTTGTAATACATGGGTCAGTGTATTCTGCACTAACTTGCCCTCATTATTCAGGAATCATCCCCTATGTAATAGTTATGACAAATTTTTTTTGCCTGGTTCTTCTATTAGCTGTGCCATCTAAGGAAGAAAATATGCATGTCATCATTAATTATCTTATGGAGCAATCCTGACTAATGGCACACTAATGTCCAGGCAGATCAAGGAACATTCCTATAGCTGACACCCAGGCAAGCTTCCCTTTGAAGTCCCCATAGACTTGGGCTGATTGAGAACCTTAGGGCTATGTCCAGGTCTGTCTTTCTTCTCCAAGTCAGGTAATCCAGGGGAATTCTTTCTGCTGCTTCATGATACTTTTTTTGAGATGGCTGCTTTTTTGTTGTAATGTATCGTGCTCTTTCTGAGACACTGAAAGCAAGCACACCTCACGCTTTCTTAGATATCCTTATTTGATTACCAAAATTTGTACTTTATAGGAGTGGCTTAATTAAATTCTTGAAAGTTTTCTGAAAGCTTTTGAAAATCCTGTTTTGCTTTCTAAGTTTTGGGCTGCTCTGTTTTTGCATGTGAAAGGGAATGCATGCATGCCTTAAAGCTGATAGTATTTTCCTGTAAAGTTTATAGTCTCACTGTAAACTTGATTATTTTGCCTATAGGTATGAAAACCCTTACGTAGGTGTTTAACCTTCTCTTGCAAAGCTAGCCGCTAGTGGCTATGTTGACAGCTCAGTAGTTTCACAGAAGTAGCCATTAGTGTTTCCTGTCCTCCTTATGAACTTTAAAAATATTCATTGTTTACTCCCAATGGTAGTAGTACTGCGGATGCAGAATCCTCTAGTGCTACTCAGTATTGGCAAGCGCAGTGAGAGATGATGCAGTCTCTTCTCTGAGCAACATGAAGCTTGACTAATCTACAGACCCAGGGTAAGGAGAAGCACTTTGCTTGTAGTCGCAGAGGGGGCTGCATAAGGGGCAGCAGCAGAATGCAGGTCCTTTGAGACCCAAGACATGTCACACTCTGACCTCCGCTCCCTGTGGTAGCAGGCATCTGCAGCAAGTGAGGTTAATTCATGTTCCTTCACCTCGCCCGTTGACTCTAACCTGCAGAGAAAGTCAGCCTCTCGTGCAGCAAACTTCTGCTTGTTCGGATTCTTGCAAAAATTCTTGTAACCGTGAAAGTGTTTAACTGTAGTTGCCGTGACATGATGTTGTAGGAGAAAAGTGTAGGTTGGTTGTAGGGAGCTGCTTGTTTCCTACAGACAATTTACCAACAGATTGAGATCTGAGAGTTTCCAAAATATAAATGTGATAAAATACAGTGGAAAACAAAGGTTCCTGCTGCTGAAGCTACCTATTGAACTGACAGCTAAACTGAGATGGAACGTGCTGGCCCCCCCATATGAAAGCAGTGGGATTCAAATGCTTGCTTTTCATCAGCAGGGGCATTTACATGAAAAACAAAACACTTGACTTCTCTGGAAAGCGTTGGAGAAGTACTATGTGGGAACCCACAGCTTCTCAGGACCTTTCCCCCCTTACCCATACTTAAAAATATATCCAAGTGTATCATTCATCAGTGATATGCTCCAAGCAATAAAGCTCCTTCCTCCCATCGAACTAAGATTAAGTATTTTGGTGCTGTAGGAAACACGCAGGTAAAATGTTATCCCAACCTTTAGTAAAGAGTAGCAGCAGAGACTGCTGTGGTGACACACTGTTGCAAGTGGGAAGGTCAGCTGCAATAGCACCTCTCCAGCAAAAAAAGAGTCAGTGTGCACTGGGAAAAGCCAGGACTCTGCAGGTCCTGGGGAAAGGTTTTGGACAAGCGTCATCTCTTCTACCATAGCTGGCTCAAGCTGTTGTAATGAGTTCATAATGCCCAGTGGAAGTGAAGGTGTTTTCCAGGGTCCACAGGGCAATCATCAAACTGCTGGTCACGTACTTGTGAGACATTTAAAACCTGGTGATGGGCAATATAATCCCGGCATGCTACGACACCGGCTAAACGTGCCAAACGTGAGCAGGCTATCTCCTGATCCGGTACTGGGCTTTGGCCTTCTCTTGCAGTGGGGTGTATGGGACAAAGCAGTTGCACTGTGCTTCCCCCCTCCTCTCTCTCTGCATTTTATGTCCCAGCCTGTGAGCCTGGACAGTGCCTGGCTTTACTGTGCAGAGCCGTGGCTTCTTTTCTGTTCCCTAGCAAAGCACGGCCGATGGGCCCGCGGTATCAGTGGTGGCCTTTGTGGCATCCAGGAGAAGAATAGGTGAAGGAGTTTCAGTGCTGGGTAGGATGGCCTGTCCCTTGGGCTTTGAAGAAGGTAACCTAGTGTCCCAGTGTTCTGTGTGCTGCAGCTTCTGTTGTGCAGTGAAGCCTCTGTCGGGACAGGTCAGAACTCCCCAGGGAGGTCAGGTTGGCCAGGCCAGGGGAAGAGAGTAGAAAGAAGGAAAAGAGAAAGTTTGGGGACTTTTGTTCTCGAACAAGAAGACTCTAGACTCCACTCATGGTAGGTTTAGTGTCGCAGTATTTGGTGGGTCATGCTCAGAGCAGTGAGTGGGGTTCCCCTCTGTTTAAGTACAGCTGCACCTTGGTGCTAGTTACCGTTCATTACCACGTTGGCTTCCATGAGACTGTATCAAATACTAGCATGTGCTGAGAAAAAGCAGTGATAGGAAGTTTTATTTGCAACCTGCTCTTTTAAATGGATTGAATGTTTTCAGACAGTTTCAGAGGGTTAGCTGAGCTTTACATCCACACAGGTGTCTCCCTGTGATCTGTATAGATTGTAAATGTATGGGTCCCAACCATAATTACTGCTAGTGAAATATGGAACTAATAAATGTCTCCAGTTAGTGGCAAATTGAAGAACGTGTTTTAAATAGTAAGAATATTGTTTGAACTCCCATAAGGGTAACAACATGTATCGGTAGACTTGGTTAATAAGTAATTATGGGGTAAAATTAAACATATGGAAAATATTTCCTTTTCTGTTTTCTGATTTATAACTTAATGTAAACATTTTCCCTAAATGTTCCTTTCTGCAAAAGAAAATAACTTGTGTATGGATTATTAAAGGTATTTGATATTTGATTTTATCTATGAATATGAATTTGTTCCCAAAACCCTTATGCATGGGGAAATGTGTACATATGAATGGTTCGTCTAGCTTCAAAGTAGAATGTATGTGACTTCAGAGTCAACCTCTGAAAGGTGACTCGTGAGCAAAAGCTGTAAGAGTTTCAAAAATTAATCTTAAATCATTGTTCTGTGAGGCGATCATCCACAAGTCAGTCTGCTTTAAGGACTAGTCTGGGACCTGTTTCCAAAGTATATGAACACCAGTAGGTTTTGCCAGTTGGCAGCCTGGGACCCAAAATGTCTGTTACTTCTTAGTGCAAGTACACCGTGCTGTAGTCTGTGCTTTAGAAGTCAGTGTTTGCAAACCATTTATTAAAACTTTCTTTTGTCTCATCTTGTAAAACTTTGTAATTTAGCTGCTGCCCAGAGTGTTTTTAAGCTTGAGGCTATTAAGTGCTGCAATGTTTTGGTATAAAATCACAGTTATAATGTGTTTTAGGTGTTTTGAAGTCTAAAAGCATTCTCAGAACTTGGGACACTTCTCATTACCAAAACTGAAGCTGAAATAAACTGTGTTCTTTTAAAAAAGAAGTAAATAACTCAGCTGAGGCTATGGTTTTCTATAAAAGCTAAGGGGATGTAACAGCCTTTCAGACTTAGGACAAAATGTTTTGATGCTGTTGATGCTGAAGACGGGATTCTTTCTTAAATAGCCCAATGTCTCTTTAAGTGGCCTTCTGGCATGACTACATTACATCGCTCCATGTCAAGTCAGGGTATTATTTTATTTGGTTTAGTATATGTACTTGTGCAGGTCATTGCACCTCCTGTTTATGAATGATACCATAGACGGGGGTTTTTAGCCAGACCGTGGCTAAGACAAATACCAGTGGAGTCTGATGGAAAATGTACAGCCTTAATAGATGTGCTGTTGTGCCCTGTTGAATTTTGTTGTTGTATTTATTTTGCTCGGAAAGAGAAAACAAGTAATTAGCCAAGAAAGCTCACAGCTGCATAGCATACTCCCTTCTCTCCTATATACACACAGTCTATTGGTATATACAAAACTGGCACTGATGAAACATAAATAGATCCTTTTCCTGTATGGAAAAGAGTTTTAGCATTGAATGGGAGTGAAAGCAATAGGATTCTTTGGAAATCCTAGTTCTTTGGGTTCCCAGTCTGGCTTTTGGACTCTGAAATCCTTTCCAGTTTCATACATGGCATGATGTCTCCATGGGTTTATTTTTTTGGGTTTTGGTTGTTTTATGTGTTTGTTTAAACCTGTTGCGTGATGAGATTTGTTTGTGGATTTCTGTAGCCACATTACCGGCTGCAAAAATCTAAGCTTGCACTGAAGTTCCTGTTTCTAGGTGGCTGGGGTTGTTCAAACCCTAACCTGAGCCTTTTCAACCTCAGTCAGAGGCATCTGATCTGGTATTTGCCTGATGTTAGGGAAATCCCAAAATCATCAGTCTGAGATAAATGGGTTGCCTCTGGGTCGTGTCAGGAGGTACCCCATTCCTGAGCCTGCCAAGTGGTGGTTAAAAGAGCCAGCCCTGATAACCCCGGCTCCTCAGGGGGTTTGGACCTCACCGGGCTGGCTGATGATGTGCATTGCCCACCCCTCGATGAGACCCCCAACCAGCCCTTTGGCAGGGCTGTGGTGAAGCCCCCTGAGCTCTGCTGCCTCAGGAGGAGTGACGCCACCAGCCTGCACACAGGCTGCTGGGCTGAAGAAGTGCTGGAGTCAGCTGGCTGCTCAATATGCAGTGAATTTTATCCTTTCCCTGAAAGCAGAGAGTGAAATGACTTTTTTTCCACCCAAAAACTCCAGGAGAAACCTTTCTTTGCACAGATGCTTGAAAAAGCAGCTGCAGCCCCTCCATGTGCCTAACCTTCTCCTATGGATTTCAGGCTGCATCTCCAGTGTGCCTTCCTTCCACCCCTTCTTCTGGAATCAAAGCTCCTTTTCCTCCTGACAGCCATGGAATCTCCATCCATGAATCATGACTTTCCACCCATAAGATCACAGCTAGGTCTCGGCTTCTTTTGCTGTTATCTCTTCCCATTTTAACTTCTCACCTCGGTTCCTAAAACCAGTGTTGCAGGAGAGGCTTGGCAGGCTCCGAGCGCTTCCTTTCAGCACCGTGTTGTTGCCCCTGCACTCCTCCATGGCACTTGCACCACTCTCTTTCTCGGGCTAAAATAGCCACCCGCTTGCAGACCTGGCTGCACACCAGCTCTCAGCCACTGGCAGTCACGTCTGTTGTGTTGTCTCCTGATTCTCTGTTCAGAATGCTGTCAGGTCCTCTGTCCTTTCTTCACCTACGGTTACTCTCAAGGTTATTGTTTTGAGAAATGCAGTCATGGTATTTATTTCTGTGCCTCTGTAGCGTTTCTGGTCAGAGATGCCTTACCTTCCAGGCACAGCAGGATCTTCACCATGGTGCCCTGTGCTCTTCAAGACCTTGAATAAAATTCAAATAGGTTTTCTGCATTTCATTTTAAAAGGAGAAAAGCAATTTGGCTTCAGCTAAGACAGGAATGGATTGGCTCACGTAGACTGCATAAAATGTGGCAGTATCCTACCTTTCAATACTCTCCCAGTAGGAACAAACTTAAAATTTCTCCATTACTGTTCTCATAGAGCAACTCAGAAGAAAATAGTTCTCTCATTTAGGAAAATATGCTTCCTTTCTAATTCTTCAGTTCTTCTTTAACAATTAGCTTTCTGTTCAGGCAGTCCCTTGGCATCAGTAGCAAACCTCCTGCTTGCACACCTTTGAGAAGATCATGCAATTGGTTAGGGAAGTGCTGGCCTGAGCTCAGCCACATCTTTCCCGTTATCAGAAACCCCTCCTTCAGACTTTCTGCATGCTGTGAGGAATTTCCTCTTCTGTCTGGCTCAGGTTTTGGAGAGCCTTAAACATTGGCAGTGGCTCTGCAAAATTTTTCTGGGGAACTTGGTCGAAGTTGAGCTGAAATGGTGAATTATAATGAAAGCAAAGAACATAACATCACGTCATTCCTCCTGAGACTGTTTCTGCTGTCATGTTGCCAGCATTGTGGCTCTGTGTGCGTACCTGGGGCTGCTGGACCCCCAGCTCTGCAGAGCTGCTCTCAGTCAGTCCCTAAAGGTTTGGGCTCTTCAGGCTTAAACAAAACACCCTTGTCTTGGGAAGCCTTCCTTTCCCAGGATGTGCACTAGTAGACTGCAGCAGGGAGGTGGAGGGGAGCTTATAGACAGTGAAAATTTTCAAGAGGTCTCTTCCTATAGGCAGGGGTATTGTACGCAGGAATCATTAAAGTGCTTGCGTTTCATTATGATAGATCTGAAAGGTGACTAAGTTAGGTAAACTTTGAAATGCCTAATTGTTATGTTTTTCAAAGGTACCCTCACAGTAATGTTCAGTGCTTTAATAGCAGTTTCCTTAGAAAGTTCAAAATGTTTTGTATGTCAGGATGCCAGAAAAAATAACTTGTAAATGTAATTCTTAATGGGAAAGGTCACTTCTCTATCCCTTCCTCATACCTGCTGGAAAGAGTTGTCTAACTGTGTGTGTTTGGGCATCCAAAGCAGTGCCCCTTCAAGCTTTTCTGTCTGCGTCTCCCTTCTGGCATGGAGAATTTCGGTCTCTTATCGTAGCCTTTGGTTCCTTTGTGTATGTGGAAACAGCTGTTGCCACATATTTATCGTGACGTCCTGAGCAGCCACAGTGTGCAGCCCCGCAGCAGCGAGGAAAGCCTCGCTGCCCACGGCAGATAGCAGGACCGTAAGGGCAGTCGTGGGTGCGTCAGTGCCTGGGCAGCTCGGGGAGCCTTATCTTGCTGGGAGCGGGGCCAAGCTGCAGGCAGCTCTTGCTTTGTTTTCTTTCTTCAGCAGGTTTGTGTCCCTACCAAAACTCTGGACCTTAAGTCCAGCACGCAGTCACGTAAGAGAAAAACCCATCAGGGAAATACTGGATCAGGGATAAGATGGGGTCGTTAGGCTGGTGTTGAGATCTTAACTGTGCGTGCTTGGCAAGCTGATAAGGTGGCTGGAGCCTAATCAGAGACCGGCCAGTTGGCCGTTCTGGGGGACAATCCATGTCTCTGGGACACAATGGGAGGGGAGTTATGTGCTTGCACGCACACAGGGAGAGGAAGCCTCCACTTGACAAAGTGGATATTTTTTGCATGTAGTTATTTTCTAGCAGTTTCGCCGCTGTGTATTGGCAGGGATGGCAGATTTCTTTAAAAGTAGTCAAGGGAAGCAAAGGTACAGAATCAAAATGGCTAATCTCTGACTGTAATTCTGCGCTGTGTGTATGTCACGTACGTGTTACGCACACAGAGAAATACGCTGGCACCCTGTGTGACAGATCGGTGCAGAGAATTAGTCCACTTGCACTAATGGCTGAAACCACTTGAAGTTCCTGGGGAGACACCAACAGTTTCTTCCCAGCTGTGATTCCTCTTCCTTTGCTGCAGCCTTTCTTGAGACTCTCAGCTGGCCTTACTGCAGTAAACTCTGGTTCTTATTTCTTTATCTCAAGGCCCACGAGCTCTTCTCCCAGTGCCATCGCCTCTCATCTGCCTCACAGTACACTCTGACATGTATGTAACCTTCACCGTGCACCTTTTGTAATGCTGGATTCCTGTACAAACCCCTTCTCTCCTTATTTCCCCAGAGAGGCCTCTTCAACGAGTGTGACCTTTTATCTCCTGACACATGATAGGTTCATAATTAAAAAAAAAGTGATGTTTTGCAGATTGCTACAAAAGACCACGGAGCTTTAGGACCTCTTGTAAATGTTTTACAATAAATACTACTCAGGAATCTTTTGAGCACACCTGCTCTACATCTGGCTCTCCAGCGAAGGCTTCGCTTGTTTGCCTGAGGTGTTTTATTTTTTAATTATATACATAATTGGACTGTTTGTCTATCGCATGAGGCACTTAAGAGTTGTAGGTGATTGTGCCTAAAAAGAAGTCACGTCTTGGACCGTACTACTGATCTCTCTAATCTGGATTTTTGGTTTTTGTAACCATAACTGGAGCCAGATGGCTCTGAGGAAGGTGTAATGCTTTGACTGTCCCATAATTAAATATTTGGGAGGGATTTTTTTGGTTGTAGTAGCCAGGGTTCACCAGAGAGCTGAAGTCTGACTCTTAGCACTGATTTTTGATGTGTTTGATCAAAACACACATGCATGCTTCCTAATTGCTAGAGATACAACCCAGTCCTGCATTCTTCTTCTGAGAAGCTGAACTATCACACCAAGTGACCTTCTGCAGGCACCTGGACAAAGTAGCTAGAGAAGGAGCTAATCCTATTCTTAGCTCGGCATGCTAGTTATCTGTGAGAGGACAGCCTGCCAGAAATGTCTGGTGACATATTTGTCCAAGGGAGGGAGGTTTTTGCCAAGATGCTGTGGGTGCTGCTGTATGGAGTTGAGTTTAGAAGGAGAAAAATCTGTGAATTGTGAATTCAAAAGCACAACTGTTGTTAAAGAAATAAGGAGCTGTTCCCAGTAACACAGATATATTCAAGATACAGATATTTTTAAAAAATTATTTTTTAAGTATCAGGAAATTAAACAGTAAATGCTGCGGTGTCAGCCAAAGTTAACTCTACCTAATACTTTTGGCTTGGCCACCAGAGGTGGTAGCAAGCTGTATGTGCAGTTAAATGCTGTTTTTATTTAATTTCATTTTAAACTTAAAGCCCTTTATGCAGGTTAAACATTCTGGGACTTGTGTTTGACTGTCACCCAGCAGTTTCGTCTGTGTGTGCGTAACCCGGTGGTGAGTACGTGTTACAGTTCTCCCTCTGTGCCTGGTCTGGAGCAGTTATAAATTTCTTAACAGCTTCAGGAGGAGAGCCTGGCTTTGCAGCTCACCCAAAAGCAGCCTGTGCTTGAGGGTCGCCCTGCAGTGCCTTTGCTGGCTCAGGATAGCAGCTGCTTACAAAAGCTCATCAGATTTTGGTAAGCCACTAAGGAAAAAAACACAAACCAGCAATTTAAGAGCAATTGTAATACCTGGCAAACAGATGCTCTCTGTTGTCAGCACGTTCCATCTGCTGTCAGCTCTTCCAGGCATCCAGTGAGGTCCTCTGAAGCACCCACCCACCCCATCCTCCTGGGGACTCCTGTACCAGGAACTCCCTGATGGGAAACACAGCTTGCTCATTCAGTGTGTGTCCAGTGACTTCAAACTCAGATGCTTAAATCAGGTGGTGTGAAGCCTCCCCCAAGCTGCCTGAGCCCATTTCTGCCCACCTCCCTTTGGCTGGGTGCGGAGGAGCTCTGCTGTCAGAGCAGAGAGACCTGCCTCCTCTCCTCTCCTCCTTCCCTGGGGAGATAACTCTCCAGTGATAACTCCACAACATGGGTGGCAATTTTTTTTTCTCCAATATTTTTTAGCAGTGGGTGCCAGCCAGGATTTAGGCTAAGCCTGAAGTGGTCAGGATGACCTTGGCAGGCACAGGAGAGGATTTGGCTCTGGGAATCCCTCAGTGGCAGCACTGTTGGGACCGGGGCTGATGCTGGCAGGATCCATCACTCTGGAACTCCTGGAGGACCTCAGTCCCATAGTGCTTGAGCTTGAAATCTTCAGGTGCTCCTGCTACAAATGGGGTGCGATTCTGGAGATGAGATTAACACAGCTATTTAGGAAGTGGTGTCACCTGAACGAACATCACTGTGGAGACAAGAGGTGATTGTGGCTTCTGGACTGTTTGGTCTAACCATGAGTACCAGAAGCTGATCTCTGTGGACAGGTTTTGGCCCTGAAGAATGAATGCAGAGCATTATTGCTTTGGATTCCTAAAGCCATAGGTTTCATGCATGGATATAATATAAAAAGTCACTTTAGTTCAGCAGAAAAATATTTGGACCCACTAGGCAATGAATTGTTTTTTTATTATCTGCATCTTGGGTAACAAATCCGTTCTGATAAACGTGGACAATATGAAGTCCATTGTTGTTGGCGCCCAAAAATAATAGGTATGTTGTCTTGGGCAGTTCTAGTGGATGATATCCAAAGATGACAGGCTTTTGCTGCTGATAAGTGCAAAGTAAAAGTAGTTTTTTAGGTATATAGGAGAGTAGTTGTTGCTTCTGGGTACTGAGTGTTCCTAGTCTGGTTACGTAAGAACAAACAGTGACGAAGTTGGCTTGCAGCCTTCTTCAAGGTTTATTTGGATGACAAAGAGAGTTTCCTACTCGAAAAAAAGAGAAAACTGGGTTGATTTCACACTTGAAGCCATTCACTATGAATGTCTGTGGCAACACCTGGCAGAGGTCCCACTATCACTGAATGAAGGCACCAAACTGTGTATCAAAAATACAAGAAGAGCAGAGGAGCCAGGCAGGACATCTCTGTCAAGGAAATTGATGCCCCATTCATTCAGCCCTACAGTATGTTTTGCTTAGACATCCTGTGCCTCCTTCAGGGGTTTAAAAAGAACCATAACAGCTTGTTCCTGCAGACAAAGCCTAGTGCTCATTGGTACTCACCAGGTCAAGCTCTTCAGTTGCGTGCGGGCAGAGACCCTCCACTGAACCAGCTTATTGCCGGGGAAGTTTCACAAGTGACAGCGCAATTTAAAAACTGCACTACTCCTAATGCATAAAGATGAAGTTAAAAGCCAAGTGATTGGGTTTTAGAACTCATGGTTTGGGCTTACTGATGAGAAGTTTTCAGGCAACTGACATTTTGTGGTTCACCTATATTAAAGCTAGGTCTCATGTAGGGAAGCATTAGTGGTATGTTGCGAAGGGGCCGGGGAGAGATCCAGCTCTGTTTCATGCCCAGACTCCATCAGTGAGTCCTGCTGAGCCTGTAGCAAGGCATCTTGTCACCTTTGCCTCTGATTCTCCAACGATAAAATGACAACCAGCTTCCCGCTAGGATGGATGCATCAGAAGACATTCTAGAGGCGTTCTATGATCTTCATAGGAAAACTTAGGCTTCTACAGAGGAATAAAAGGTACATACTTCTGTATGTGGCTGTAGCTGTGATACATTCTTCAGCTTTGCGTTACGCTTTTTACAGCAGGCCCTGCTTGTAGCTGTTTCTCCTGTTGATGTCCTTGCAAGAAACAAGGTCATTTCACATTTTACAGTCACTCCCTTCCCCCTAGAGATTGCATGCAGTTTAATTCAAATTTAATTCAATTGTCTGTGGTCCTTGCTCCCTTCCACTTAGTATTGGCAAGGAAGTGGGTCATGAATGGAAGATGTCTTCGTCTGCATAGATATATGAATGGAACTTCTGAAAGAGGTGACCAGAAGTGATGGGGTCAGGAGTAGGTTTGAATACAGCAGTAGCTTGAAGGCTCTTTTTGACAGCTCAATAACAGTAGCTAATGGGGTTTTTGCTTCAGCCTTTGAATTTCCTTAACCTAGGGTGCAGATACTACTCCACTGATCTGCTGCGTAAGTGTTACAGTGCTTGTGGCCAGTTCTGGTATCCACAGCATCATCCTTCATTCCGCTGTTGTGAACATTTTCTGTGATTAACTGGCAGAGGGAGCCCTGGCCAGTCTGAGAGCCTTCACTAGTTGTTTACTATCATTATAAGATGATATTTGACCCATGCAATAACCGCATTAGTGTTGGGTCCAAACCAAAATCTTCGTATTCAAAATGCTCTGAACTTTGAGAAATGGTCAGACCCAAATTTTGTGGCTTGGCTCAAGCTCTGAATGAAATGAAACCAAACGTGCCTAGGATTGAAAAGCCTTTAGAGTCTGAAGATTTACTTTCTTTTGAAAGAGTTTAAATTTTTTAATCTCCATTGCTTGCAATGCTTCTTAGGACTTTGCAAATGCCAGTCAGGTTTCTTTGTGTGGTGTCTTTTTTTGGTGTGGTTTGGTTTTTTTTTTTTACCAAATCCTTTCTTATATGTGGATTAGTTTCATAGACTTCTAATGCAGAGGAAACTGATATTTTTCTTTGATTTTTGGTTATATTTTTATCTCTGTAGTGTGAGGAAGAATTAATGCACTTGAAAACTTGATGCTTATAGCCTTCAAGCTTTTTTTTTGTGTGCTGTGTAGACAGATGCATGCCCCCAACACAAGGACATGGACCTGTTGGAGCAAGTCCTGAGGAGGCCATGAAGATGCTCAGAGGGCTGGAGCACCTCTCCTGTGATGAAAGGCTGAGAGAGTTGGGCTTGTCCAGCCTGGAGAAGAGAAGGCTCCGGGGCGGACTT
>NW_010245834.1:28319-111961 GCF_000690775.1 Eurypyga helias
ACTGGGGGGGACTTTCTACAAGGGCCTGTAGTGACAGGACAAGGGGTAACGGGTACAAATTGAAAGCGGGGAGATTTAGATTAGATATCGTGAAGAAGTTCTTCCCAGAGAGGGTGAGGAGGCACTGGAACAGGTTGCCCAGAGAATCTGTGGATGCCCCATTCCTGGAAGTGTTCAAGGCCATGGATGAGGCTTTGAGCAACCTGGTCTAGTGGAAGGTGTCCCTGCCCATGGCAGGGGAGTTGGAACTGGATGGTCTCTGAGGTCCCTTCCAACCCAAACCATTCTGTGATTCTATGATTGCTTTTATATGCATTCTTGGAAAAAATACTGGTGATATGGTTTTAATTTTAAATTGGTCTGACATCTGAAGCTAAACATCTTAAGCGCCCAACTAATGCTTTCCCTTTGGAGACTTATGTGCTATGGACTCTTTGGTACACGAGGTCTACCGCATACCAAACTCTGTATGTTACAGAGAAATCCTTAGTGTATGTGCAGTGTTTAGGGAAAGCATTAAATGCTACCAGATAGCCGGAGAAGGACTCAAGGGCCCTGCCTTGAACTTTTTTGTTTTGTTACTAGTTTGTTACTTGACAGATGACAGCCTAATTTTCCTGATTGTTTATTTTTGAGAGTGTTTTCAGTGTTCTTCCGCAGCAACTAACTTCTGCCTTTCAAAAAAGCCAGATCACTTCTCTTAACCATTCTGTTTACCCCTTTTATAAACAAAGATTAAGGGGACCTCCCTGGGAAGTTGATATTTAAGTCCTTTGAGGACCTCAGTGACTGCACCAGCAGGAGGGGGAGGTGTATGTGCTTACATGTCTCAGGGACGTGCGAGGCTGGCACAGACAAAGAAATGTGGAGTTAATTTTCCTTTCTCCCACCTGGGTCTGCAGTACTGCTCATGGCTCACCCTTCTCCCTGCTGAGAGCCTCCCCATCAGCTCGTCTGTCCGCATAGCCGTACACAGCCGATGCGTACCTTGAGTTTCGGCTGTCCCTTTGCTGCACCTCCTCGGAACCGCGGTGGTGATGGGGCTGGCACAGCACCCAGCGCCGTGCTGGGCTCCACTCTGCGGGTGCCCTGGCAGCCGAGCTGCCTCTCTGCCGTCCCCGCTGGGATGGCAGGAAGCTCGGCAGAGAGTCTTGCGAATGCTCCATGGTCGGGAGAGACCGCGGAGCTGCAGCTGGCGGCTTGTGGGCTGGACCCAACCCGCAGCAAGGCCTGGCTCCATGCCTCTTCCTTGGAGAGGATGGGGAACAGGAGCTTGGGCACAACCACCCCACTTCTGCTCATTTGCAGCAGCTGAAGACCTGGCCTGGGTAACAGGAAGAAACACAAAACATTCCTAAGCCTGGAGGAGATCCATAGCTCAATTTTGGGCTTAGGATCCTCTCCATATCCTTTATTTTAGTGTTTGTGAGGTTCATATTTGTATTAAGTTTAGAGGGCTGTCAGGAGGAAGCCAGATCAGCTCAAAGAGATTGTGGTTAGTGCTTATTGTAATGCTGAACCCAAATGTTCCAGTTCCTTGATATTATCACCAGTGGAGGAAAAAAATGCTAAAAATAAGGGAAAAAGAGTTTGGTAGACTGTGTTGATGATGTGAGGGTGGTAGACATCCATAGGCATACATTCTAGACATACGTTTACATGTCGTGCCTGAGGAAAAAATGATTTCAAAAGTGTGCTGCTTAATGCATCATTGAGACTTTATGGTCTGAACAAAACAGCAAAGGCTCAGTCAACTAATCTTCTCCTGAAGATAATAACATGGTATTTCACGTCATTTTGGGGTGCAAGCTCTGAATGCGTTGCTTAACATTGAAAGGCTAAGGTAAATTATTTTCCTCTAGAAATGCCAGCTGCAATAAATCCTTCCTCCTTGCCTCCTGTAATGGAGGGCTTGGCATTTTTAAAGCACTGAGCTCTTGACTCACCTTGCTTGCAGAATTCCCCTTCCTGCCAGCTCAGCTTTCCAGTGACCAGTGCCTCTGCTGCTATGCGCTCTCCCTTGATGGTGCTGGGATGTTTTACCAGGGACCTTTCCTCCTCCTTCAAGTGAGATCATGCTCCCATCCCCGTGATCTCCAGCTGATCTCCACTACCATCTGAGGGGGTATCTTCACACTTTCAGCTATGCAGGGACCCAAACTACCATCTGCCATATTAAACTCCTCTCTTGTTATCTGCAGCCCCTCAGAAACCCTTCTTTCAGCTGAACGGCCCATATTTTAGGTGCAGGCTGTGCTGTACCCTGGGAGTGCACGCTGCGTATGTGTACTGTGTGGTATGTGCTGATTGAGCTCCTGTCTGATACTGCTTTATAACATCCGAAATATTTGCTTGTGAGTAATGTCAGGTCCTGGTTGTCATGTTTATTCTGTGGCCACCGTTGCCAGTGGGATTCAGGCTGTTCCTACAGGAGTGCTTTTATTCATTTCTACACTGTAAAAAATGAGTGAACCCCGCTCTTTGTCCCTGTCCCTAGGTCTCTGCAGCCAGAGTTCCCTTGCACCGAGCTGCCTCGCGATCCAGGCTCACATTCTGTCTCCAGACTGGAAACAAAATGCCCAGCTCCTTTTCGTGAGCTGCTGGCCTGGGTTCCCTGGCTGTACTGGGTGAGGGCTTGGTAGTGCTTCCTGATCTCACCCTTCCAGCTCTGGCTGGGAGAGACGTTTCAGTATTATTTAAAAAAGAGTGGGAGGAAGATACTCAAGTTCTGCAGGGCGAGACTGAACTGACAGTATTAAACGCTTATTTGTGCTTTCTTCTGCATTACCGCTGGAAAACGAGAATGTGAGGGCGGAGGAGAGAAAAGCCTGGGTTAGCGGCAACGCCTTTGCGCCGGCACACAGCAGACGTGTGCTGGAGCGCGCGGCCGCGGGGGAGCGGATGCAGCGTGGTTCTGCCTGTGGTTAAGCTGCCGGGTGCAAGCGGCTTGGCCACCGCCGGCCCCACACTACGCAAAGGTCATCTGGCCCAGGGTTAATTCTATTACTACCAGACTTCAACAAAAGGAAATAGGCAAAGCATTATATAACCCGAGGCGGAGGACGAAAATTATGATGCCCACAGATTGAGTGGGGAGGGTTATGTGTGTCGGTAATAAGTAATTTAGAACATCTGCAGGCTTTTTATTTTTTTTTTAGTGTTTTCCATTTCTCCGTTCTGTGGTAGAGCCTTTTTTAAAAGACCTGAACGCTGTTGTATGCAGCAATAGGTGAATTTAAAGGCTTGGATGCCTCTCACTGAGGTCTGTGCTGAGAATTAGGATTCAAAATTGGAATCCAAATTTTGCTTGAATAATCTCAATTTGCCAAGTCGATGTACATAAGAAAACTCATCCTGCCTCCTTCCAACACCCCTCCTCCCCCCACCCCCCAAAACTGGAGTGCATGTATGTAGGGAGGGACCTGCTGCTCCCCGTGTCAGCGTCAGCCAGCAGATGTGTGCTATCTCTTGCTCTATGGAGGAACCACAATGCAGTCACTGGGGTGCACACACCTTCTGCAGGCTGGTGCATTGGCTCTGCCTTTGAGTTTGGGCATGCCGAGACCCCCAGTTTCACTCTCTGCTGACACCCACCCTTCCATGCCCACATGCACAGGAACATCAGTAGCACTTACAGTGTCCTTTCCATCCAGGAGTGGTTTAGGGTTTTAGGAAAGCTGTAAAATTTAATCCTCTGCTTGCAGAAACACATCTTCAGGCTGTTCTGGAGCATCACAGCTCCCCACTGCTTGGGCCAGGGCCAGCTGGAACTGTTTAATACTCAGCTTTCAATTTTTTTTTTTTTTTCTTGGAAGACCTGATCAGTATTAGATATTTGAGCATTTCATTCCTTTGTTGTCATCTTTCAAGAGAGGAGATGTTTCTTCTTCCACATCCTCAGTTTAATCAGAAGGCTGAAAATAGGTATTTGGGGATTCCGGTTTATATTTATTTTTCCCTATTAGGAAATGAGTCACAAGTAAGTGACAACACTATCTCCAATCAGAGGGAATCAGAGCTTGTCAATGCCAAGGACTTGTCTGCTAAATATGACTTTTAACTGCACAGTCTTACATCCATTCTCTAAACCTTACCCTAGTTCAGGGGTTGCTTTTGCCTTTTATTATTTTTTCTTTCCCGTGAACTGAAAAGGGCATTTCACTCTTTTTCAGTGAGGATGCATCCTGAGAGGTCCTGGGTGCTTTTTCATCCCAGTAAATGGAGGGGATGTCGCAGATGGTCAGGATTGCTCAGCACTCCCTCCATCAAATACATCGTAGAAGCATCTGTTGGCAGAAGCACTCATAAAATTGCTCATCAATATCTCTGCATTTAAGCTGCCACATACTCATTGCACTGATAGAAAGTCACGTGTGTGGGCCAGGCTCGCATGGCTTTACTGGAAAGGCCGCTGAAAAGCTTTTTCTTTTCCTTGGGAGACAGGGAGCGCTCGGGATATTCTGCTTCATGGAAGTGCCCCTTACATCCAGGTCTTTCAGTTCTGTGCTGAGTGCTGCCTTAAAATGCTGAATATTAAAATTGAATGTAAAAAATGAACTCAGTTTTATCTGTTGCTCAGGACCTTTGCCTCAGCACTGCAGTCCTTTTTTGTCATGTTATCGCTCTGATATGAAGTCATTTGTTCTCCCTTCAGTGCTGAAAATCAATTATTTTTAAGAGCAGAATGAACTGTATGTTAAAAAACATTTTCTTTCTGCATTAAGAAGTTTAAATGACTCTAATTCTAGGGGAAAGTTATGTTGGTTTTAAGGGAAAAGAAAAGCGATTACAAATAACTGCGCACAAAGCCAGACGAGATTGGCTGGGTCTTGAGGAAAATGTATCTTAATCCCTTGATCTGACAGTCGCCTGGCAGTCAGAGCAGGAAAAGAAAGTCACTGGGGGTTTTTTCCATCCCTGTGAGGTGGGAAATGCACATCCTACTTCAGAGATGGAAAATGAACAAATAAGTCTACTGGGCAGCATGACAATTACATACACGTTCTTCCCTTGAGAAACTGCACAGAGTCAGGATATTCCCAGTTTCCGGCGATACGAGTATCACAGGCTCTGCCCCAGTCTCCTCTGGATCTCACATGTGTGTTTACAGAAGTGCCGTGCTACTAAAATAGGGAGGTTTGTGTTTAGTGTAGTGTGCTCATCATAGCTGTCACTCCAAGACCTTAACAAAACTGGAGCCCTGCCATCATGCTGCTGTGGAAAAACATAGGAATAAACGGCTTATGACCAAAGAGTTTGCAGCCTGAGGCAATAAGAAAAATGACAGGTAGAGGAGAGGGATGGGGTCTGTTCAACCATCCATATGCCTGTGCCTTACGTGCATGTGTGCATGCTTTGTTTGCATAGAGGAGGAACAGATGCAGTCTCAGTATTTTCTTTTTCTGTTTTTAAAATTTTCTACTGTTCTCTTAATTCTCTTTTCAAATCCCAAAGCATTCCTTACCATTCTCATTTCAGACCAGAGTTTCTTCCTCTCCCTCCGTATCCCCAAACAGCAGCTGGAATTGCATCCCCCCCCGCCTCAGTTCAGGCTACAGGCATTTCCAGATGATGGAGAGCTACAAAATTACCAAAACCACGTGTGTATGGGGGCCACAGAGCTAATTACCACCTTCTGAAGCTTTGCTTCCTCTCGTAAAGAGCGAGGCTGTGGTCAAGCTGTAAAATAGCATCTTGAACAAACATGTTTGAAGCTGCTGACGTGCACAGTAGTTGCGTATAGAAATGCACCTAAGGCAGACACAGGTTTTCAGAAATCAGAGTAATTTATCTGGGATCTTTTCTTATGTGCCTCAGCTCCACAATAGCCTAGCCCAGAGCTCTCTGACAAAGCTGTAGGCTTATGCCAGGTGTTGGTGTTATTTTCTAGCTGTGCTGATGCTTTTACTGATGCGTTTGTTGGAGGCGATGGGGTGAGGTGGACTGCCTGACAGGGAATGCTGCAGGAGATGGTGGAAAATCTCAGTGCAGAAATATGGTTCATGAAATACGTTATAACTGCGGGTGGTGCCTGATACCTGCTTGCAGAAGGGCAATCCCTAGGTAGAGGGATTTCAATTGCATTTCTAATTGCTTGGGTTTTGTTTCTTTTCTATGTTCTTGTAGCTCCTGTGGCTCCTTATATTATGCAGAATATACACATCTCCAAAGAATGTGTTAAAATTCATGCAGGTTTGGGGGCTGGACCATTACTTACATTCTGTAAATGTTTTGTGAAAACTTGTCTTTGGTTCCCCTCCTCTCCCCGCTCCCCTGATCAGTGTGCCTGGAGAAGCCCTTCATGCATTATTGTGTCCAGTCCCTGCCACTGCCACACTATGTCCTAACACTCCCTTTTTAACCTGACAACACTCCATGTTAAAACTACGTAGATATTTTGTCTTCACTGCTCTGACTTTTCCAGATCTGAAGTGCTTTTCTTCAAAAAAAATCCACAGCTGCTTCACACCCATTTGTTCCTGTGCCAGAACTGTCCTCTGACTCAAACCATCAGGCTTTGAGCAACCTAGTCTAGTGCAAGGTGTCCCTGCCCATGGCAGGGGGGGTTGGAACTAGATGATCTTTGAGGTCCCTTCCAACCCAAACCAGTCTATGATTCTATGATCCTTCTCTCCCCCCTTGCTCACCCCACTGATACACAGAGGCAGGACCTATGTGTTCCAATGCTTCATTAACCTGTTCTGGTTTCCCCCAAATGCCCTGACCTGGCCTAATAAATGCACGTCCTCTGCACTGAGTTTGCAAGGGCTCAGGACAGAGGCTTGTCAGGCTTGCTCTTTTTGAACTTCTCTTGACCTACTCTTGACCTACTCGCAGCTTTCTTCTGCTTGCTTTAGTTCTAACAGCAATTTTTCTGATGGGCCACATGTTTAGGGCTATTTGTTTTACTTTTGTTTATCTTTGATGATACCACTGTGGTTTTATGACTGTACCATAACGACATACTGTAGAGAAATACAGGGCCGGTATGTTATCAGGAGCCTTGGGAAGTGGAGACGTAGGATGTGGTGTAGAGGAGGAAGGCAGGGGATGATAAGCTTCCCTTTAAGACGTCAGTTATTCTTACAATAAATACTTGGCATTTTGTATATATTTGTATATATATCCATGCCTTTATATATATGGTGGGCTTTCTATTTACTGGTAAAACAAGATTTTGAGTGTAACAAAATAATCAATTATGTGACATCACCTTTCAAATCAAGACTGGGGCTGTAGGCTTACAGCCTAGAGACTGCAAAGGACAACGGTCTAGCATCACACACATCCCGCCTAAATAACTAGTATGCCCTTCAGTGTGGCCTTGGCTGCCCTTAGGACCTTTGAATGTGAATACACATGTTGGGTCTCAGGCTGGGATTATGCATCTGACGGCTCTTCGGGGTGCAGTGGAGGAAGCGTGAAAACAAAAGACTCTTGAGTGGCTTCCAAAGAGGCCCTGGGACCAGTCTCTGTGTTAAGGCAAACTAACTCCTCTAAAGCTCCTTTCCCCAAGCAAGACCTAGGTAATACATTAAAGTTTTCCTGCTTGTAGTGATCAGAATAAAAACCAGTGCTGTCTGCTGCTAGGTGAGAGCTAGGCAATCTGCTTGTGCTTTCGTACCAGATGGATTAAATGTTCCCCGTTTAGCAAAGCCCAGCCTAAGGGCTGGTCTGTCAAAAGGGCAGGCAGCACACAGGAGGCGAGGGAGCTCTGCAGATGCTGCAAAAGCAGGCAAGGCCATCAAAAATGTACGTGTTGTAAAATCGAGATCAGATCCACACTTGCTCTCCACACTGCTGCGGTGAGTCAGGCTCTGGCCGTTCTCACTTCCCAACCAAGTCTCCTGCATCTCAGGCTGGGAGGCAAGACGTGGTTCTCCTTCAGAAGTGCTGGGTTTCCATGCTGCGGGCAGGTGGGGATGTGCTCAGGACATTGTTAAATGAAGACGAGTGATTGCAAAGCAGGCTGTCTCTGGAACACAGATGAGTTGGTCATGTTTCTCTCATTCATTCTGTAATGAAACTTGTGTCAGTAGCAGAGATGATTACAGTCGTGGGTGAGAGAGGGGAGAGGCCGTCTCATACCTCTCATGTTGGGGAGACTATCTGCATCCTCTTACGTAGCAGGTTAGGACATATGGCACTTGACCGTGGTGCTGGGACTCTCTGGGCGAGCAGGTCAGGCAGGAACCAGTCTCCTGTCAAAGCGATTGAGGGGTCCCAATGACTTCAGTATGCAGACATCTCACATCTTCAGAGCACATCTCCTTGCAGAGAGCAGCCTGATCCTCATCTGCAGGACAATCTGAAGCATCTTAGCAAAGTATTTGAGCAGACCCCTGACACTGGATATTCCTGGTCTTCAGTTTCTCATACTCTTTCACTTGAGCAGAAGGGTGAAGCTCCCACTGTAGTCTGTGGGGCAACATCAGTGCAACTTCTTAAAATTTTCTGAAGTCTCTATTTTCCCAAGTTTTGTCATTTCAGTGTTTGGTTTTATGGCTTCTGCTACATCGTGGACTGCCAGATGTTGAGGCCCAAGGTGACTTGTCTTCACTTACTCTGTTTAATGTTAAAAGGAAATAAAAATTATTGTACTTCAGGCTTCAAAATGTCCTTTAGTGCAGGAGGAGAACCTCGAGTGCATTTAATGCATTTCATCTGCCAGAAGTGCATTGTTATGACTGTGTTAAAAATATTTCCTAAAAATGCGGGAGAGAGCACAGGATATTTATCAACAAATAAAACTGCAAATGAAAGAGATTGTTTGAGGTCTATCTCTGAAAATTACTGAAGCATTTACAGATAGGTTTTGTCAGGTAATTTGCATAATCATGAGTTGTAATTTCTCCAGTTGCTGTATTTAGTTGATAATGCCTTTTTTAGTACTGTAATTAAAATTTTTTTGATCCAGGTTATACTTCAAGTTTTTGATCCAGGTGCACCAAAACAATCGGTGTTTTGTTTACTTGTTGTTTTAAAGACAGTGATTTCATACAACTGACGTTTTAACATGTAAATGTTTCATATATGATGAATTTCTTGAAGGACCCCCTAGGCAGTTAGGCTCTTGACACTGCCATATGAGAAGCTCACAGCTACAGAGATGCTCAGCCTCCATTTGTTCAGACCTGTGCATGCACTCACAAAATACGGTGAAGTAAATGGAGGCACTAAAGGTTAATGGAGCAGGAGGTGGGTGCCCATAAATCTATTTTAAATGAAAATTCTTTAAAGTTTTGAAAAGCTGTTAGAGAAACTGTAAATATCTTCTGGAGGGTCAGAGAGTGTCCTCTGAATATACAGGAAATTTGCAAAATGGATGTAGAAAGGTGAAATTAGGAGTGAAAGCTGATGCAAGAGGAGTGCAGTAAAGTGCATGGCACCCACTGATCCTGAGGCATGGCTAGCCAAGCATGTGGCTGTGCAACACTGCCCACTATTCACCATGCGTGGGTTAAGGCATACACAGCACAACCACAAATCCTGTTGCAAGACCCCCAGCACACTGCTGAACTGTAAAAGAGGAAAACAGTCAAGTACAGACTGTGGCTTCTGAGACAGGAAAAGGAAGGATGGAGGAGATGGATGAGGAGGCAGAAGAAGGACGAGAGCAGCAAGGTGCCAGGCAAGTTGGTTGCAGCAAAGCCCAGAGCCACCCGTGGAGTCCATCCATTCTTCTTTTGCCTTGAAGCAATGAAGATTTGTCTCTGTGTGAGGGCAACGAGGGAAGTTTCTTCAGCAATCTGTTCTGCACATCTCCCTGTCTGGTAATGCCATGCTTGGGACCGCAGGCTGCTGTGGTCTGGTTGGGACATGGAAATCCTATTCCATGGGCAGTACTGAAGCAAATGAGATTCCAATTAGAACAAATGCTGAAAGCTGTGAGATTTCCCATGGACATAAATTGTATAATTTCTCCTCTCTTACATTTTGTCATTGGGTAGTATTTCAGCCAAATATTTTAATGACTGAGATATTTACCTTTCCACCTGGGCTGGTGTTCAGTTATATGACTTTATAACGATGTAGAAATCTAAATGATGAAGCTAAGATGATACAATTCGACCTTATCAAATTGCAGTATTCCAAACCAATCACATCTGAATTATTTTGATCATTTTTAGTGAAAATGTTGACAAATTGTGAACCTTCTCATGAAACACTTGGGTTTAATGGAAACATCATTTCCCAGTGGGAAAATGTGCTGTCAAAGTGTCAACAGCTGCTGGGCTGGAGAACATGCTAGTGGACAATGAGAGGGGAGGAAAAAAAAAAAACATGTGTCACTGACACACACATACACACTTGATGAAATCAATTTCAATTTACTCAAGTTGTTCTAGCATCACTTTCAATTACATATGCCAAGGAGAAAGCTACAGCTTCCAGCTGTGGGAATCAACAAGCCAATTGCACAGCGGTCGTGAGAAGAACAGTCAGCAGAGAAATGATTTGCATTTGCTTTTCTTGACAGCTGATATTTTCCTGATAAATTGCTGCCCTTTGTTGTTCTAGTTGCTTTGAAGAATCAAACCACTTAAGGGGGTGGTAGCTTTGCCTGCATTCCTGGCTTTCTGTCGGCTGGCACAGGTTGGGGATGAAAACAGGAGGTTGAGATAGGAGGAGGAGGTAGAAGACCATGTAGTAGAGGTAGAGTTGGCATGGAAATTAAAGATGTTCTGTAGACAGGGTGCTGCTCCAACGATGGTGTTATCTAGAGCCAGGAGTGCTTATAGTCACAGCTTGTCAGGGACAGATTGATGGTAGGAAAGAGACTTTCTTGGTGGGACATATGCTGATGACCACCGAAACAAATAGGTCTGTGAGGCTGCAGGTTGCTGAGAGAGACAGAGAAATGATGAAGTTAGGTATCTTCTTCCTATGGAGCATGGCTTTGTGCCAGCGAGAGAGCAGGACAAGAGAGACTGTCAAGGCAATTCCCACTTAACTGCATCTGTGGCTATGCCATGGGATTTCTTTCCTTAGCCCCAGGAAGGAGGACACAAAGGGAAATATTGGCAGCAGGATCTGCAAAAGGTGCCCATATCAAATATGAGAAATGTTCCCCAAGGATTTCCCTTCAGTGGGGTCATATTGTTAAATGGTTTGTTAAATAGGATTTAAATGGCTTGTTAAATGGGGTCCCCAGCTGGATGACTCTTAGTGGGCAGACTGGTCCAATTATTCTGGATTTGCCTTCTTCCTACAGCAGCCCTGGCCTGTCTAATGCTGATATTTCAGCAAAATTCACTTTTGCAAGAATGTTATTCTAGCCTAGGATCTGGGCCAGGCCTTTATTTCTGTTAATTACAGATCAGTCATTCTTCTTCTTTTCTAAATGTTGAAAAAATGTGTTTTATGTGCAAAAATGGCTGATAAGTGATACACCCACAGGAACATTATATTTTTCTAACATCAGCCTCTCTGTTCTTTCTCTAATTTGCCTGCCGCTGTCTTTGTAGAGGATCTGTCTCCTTCCCCAAGTGCTGTTCCCTGCCTTTTCGATGTTTTCTCTCTTTTCAGCCACCCTTAATTCCGACCACTGGCACATCACAGTTTATTGCTTTTTAGTGCTTTATCAGTCAGTGGGTATGAATTTTTCTCTTTATTTCAGTCATTCTTTGTAAATCTTCATTAGAGGTAAAACCTCCCTCCCCTTTCTACTGCATGAGTGTGCTTATGAAGGGTAGTGGTGGCCTTGGTGAGACCAGAGCAGTGCCAAGTGACACAGTGGTGTGTCACCACAAGTACCATCTTGCACGTTTCAGTAGCTAATACTATTCTTAAATCCTCTTCAGCGTGTTTTCTATGTTGCTTCTGCATGATGTCTCCTGTTTAGTTCAAAACAACACCTTTGGTCATCGAATAGGAGTTTTGTGAGGGTTGAAGTTAGCGCCTGGGTTTTCTAAATTCCACTGAGACAATAGAAGGAGGCTCTCTGCATGGAAATGGTGGTCTGCCAGTCTGAACTGGCTTTGTACTGGTGAAGATGTGTGTCAGTACTGGTGGCCCTGACTCATCCAGTCCTCTTAAGAATAATTTTTGAGGCTTCAGGCAACATTTTCAAAGTGTTTCCGTAGGCAGAGAGCCCGCATCCCCTCCTTGTCACCAAGATTTAAGCTTCAAAGTGCCAAAGTCACCGCACACAATGACTGTATGATGCAAGCCATGGCATATGAAGTGCTTGTCGCCCTTTCCTTGTGACTGTGTATTCATTACGGTGTGTAGGCTCTCCTAAAGTGGGTACCTTTGGTTCAGGAATGTGATGCTGAAGGCAGCACTGTTTGTTTTGTCTGGGACCTGTTCTTGCTGCCATACAGCTTCATGAGGGACCAGTAACCAAGTGCTATCCTTGGAGTGCTGAGCCTGTCAGCAGCGGTTGAGCTGGTTCCACAAGAGCAAAGCACGCATTTTCCCCCTAGGCCCAGGGGTGAAAACAGACCTGGAGGGGGCTGGGGCACAAGGTGTAGCATGTCACACTTCTGATTTTCACATGGAAGCACCACTTTGTTCCTTAGGCTTACCAAATGGGGAGAATTGGTGTTCCTTCCCAAGAGGACTGTTGAGGAACAGCCTAATGGCCTGTCTTCTTCAGTCTCGTGTATGGTATCCTTTGTATATCAACATCATTTCCCTTCAACGTAACCCCTGTAACCTCATTGTCCTGCTTGTGGACACAAATCCCTTGGCAGTTTTAGCAGGTCAAGCTGGTCCTTTGCTCCACGTACTCCACTGCTTCACAATCAGCCTGAAATCTCCCCAGAGGCTAAGGTCTACCTGCATTCATCCTGCCTGCCATTGCATCCCAAGGACTTCCTTGAGTCCCATATTTGAAGCTCCCCTGTTGCTGAATCTGTCCTAGTCTGGGATATCTGAAGGCACATCTTTCCATGGAATGCCATGCATTTACTGCATAGGTGTGGTGGGAGGTAGCTGTGCCATGCTGGGCATGACAAGCTGTCCGAGACGTGCAGGCACATCTGACTTGGCACACCAGGCCTGGAGCCAGCTTCTGACCAGGCACCTTGCCCTTCTCGCCGGTGGGCATCGTTAAGGCTGCCAAACAAGCACTGAGGAGCATGAAATCTGTTTTCTGGGGAAAAGAAACGTGGCTCTCCTGCCTGGTCTTTTCGGCTGTGGCGCATTGCACGTGTGCTTGAACTTGCTACTGTCTTCTCGTGGATGTGCGAGTCACTGCTTCTCCCTCCTGGTTTATCTGGGCTGTAGGAGGGAGTGGTCCTAAGTTCTTCATCTGGCTCTTTTGGCTTGCTGCAGGAAGCCTCCTTTGCATCTGGCTGCAGAGAGCTGCCATGGCCTGGCTGAGTGGTGTGAAGAGATGGAGTGTGGAGAACTCCTGAGAGCTTCTAGGAGGAAATGGGACACCACTGCTTAACATGAAGTGTGAACAGAGCCCCAGAGAGCTTTCAGCTCCTCTGTTGTCTGCCTGTGGTGCCCACATCATAGATGAGGACAGGCTGGGGATGAATCCACCCTGACCGTCACTTGGTTGAGGTGAGAACGACACCAGAGATGAATGTGATGCATAATGTCGTCTCCATGTTCAGTGACACGTAAGACCTCACAGGTTCTTGCAATAATCCTCTGTGTGTTTGTGTCAGGGCATTCAGGAGAGTCTCAGCCAGGGTTGGATTATGGTGGCCTGGAAGCTTCCTCGCTTCACTGGCCAACATCCTGCTTACAGGATACAAAGACCTCTACGGGACACAGGATGCTAATAAATGATGAACGAGAAATTAGCAGGAGTGCAATTATGTTGCCCTGCGGGGTTTTGCATGAACATGCTGAGAGAAGTGTGACTAGGGAAAGGTATCACAGCAGAGTGGCTTTAGACATACACCTCTGCACTGGCCCTTCAGGCATTGCCCTCTAAAGCAAGCGCAAAGGATGTGGAAGGGGCACTGCCAACTGGAAAGCAAGCCGTTGGACAGGGAGCAGCTGATAGACCATCTTTTGCTCTGAGCTGTGCTTTCCAGCAAAGTCACAACCTCAAATATATTCTCTCCTCTTTTCCTTTGTGACCATCACACTCGCAGACATGCTGCGCTGGGGTGCTTTGGAGGCCATCCCCATGGCTGTATCCCACCTTCTTGGTGGTATTTGAAGGGTCGTGCTTCTCAGGGTGTCCTGTCAAGGTGGGTTGGGAGGATGCTTGGAAATACCTAATACATGCATATTTGATTCTGTAGCCAGGTACATCCTGAAGTGCTGTAACTCCTGCTCTCTGGGACAGTTATTTCTTGGCTGCACAATGCTGCAATTCACTCTCTGATTTATGGCAACAGAAGAGAATGAGTCTGAATTTAAACATCTGGCTTTGGAAGGCCTGAGAAATTAATCTGATTCTCAGAAAGGGTTTTTGTGATCAGTACCTGCTAGCCCCTGACCAGGGCGCTCGGAAGCTTCATCTTCTGTGTAGCTGGTGTTCAAACGTGGCCTTCGCTCTGCAGCGGGCACATCTCATGGCACTGACCAATGTGTGAGGAGAGAAGCTGGGGAAGCCCCTGTGAGGAAACTCCTACTCTGCCCAGAGCTGCAGTGCTTGCAACGCAAAGACGAGGGACCTGGAACACTAGAAGTGTAACTTGGTGAATCAAGTTACTTAATGGGATTTCTTTAAATCAGTGAGGAACCCGTTTGACAGCCTGTCCCTCCGGCTATCACTGTCTGCATCTGTCATGTTCTTGGGAAACAGGATCTCACCTATGGCTGAGAGGATTTTAAAGCAGAAGGAAGATGTGGAGATGGGTACAACATGAATTCAAAGCTTTCCCTCCCTGGATCTGCACTGTGTTGGTTCAGTCCTAAGGCACAAGTTAGAGAAGCCGGAGGGCAGCTCTGTGCCTGAAGCACAGGTCTCCAGCAGCTGAGGTGCAAGAGCAGCAAGTGTCAAAGAGATGCTGGTGTGCTGCTCTCAAGGCTCTTGCCCTCCTCAGATCTCTGTTTATGAGGTAGATTTTTCCACTGTAAGGCAAGCCAGCTTTTGGGCAGCTTCTTCCCGTGAGGCGATACACACACTGCCCTACTTCAGGGGCTGGACTGGCCCCAGATTCTTAAATGTTAAAAACATTCCTCTTTTATTTCTGTCGCTGTTCAGTATTATGGGAAAAGATGTTATCACAGCTAATCCGTGCGGTGTCTGTGGAATTTCTTGGCCTGTGAGGGTTTATATTGCATTCATGTAGTCCATGAATTGGGCACAGGTTTTGCTTCTGACAGCAGTAGTTTTTTTCAAGGGCATCCCAATAAGATGAAAGTGTGGTCGCTGACAGAAACCACAGTGTCAGACTATGGTCTTGAGGATGTTTTGGATGGCTCTGTATTTTAATTCTTGATTTCCCCTGGCATCTAGACAACGAGCAATTTATGTGAAATCCTAAGGGGAAGGGAAAAAAGCAGGAGAACTGGTGGAAATGCCTTAATTTAATTGATCGGAATATTTTTGAAATTCGTATGTGCCCTTGTTTAAAAAAAAGAGGTAACTAGAGAATAGAAAAAATACTGCGTAAAATCATACTGAAGCTTTAGCTTCACATTTTTTCTTGTTGTTTCAGCCTTCTAAACACGTTCCAATATGCTGAAAAGAACAAAGCGATACTTAATGGTTGAAAAAAATTTAATACAGAAGAGCAGTCAACCTGGGGAACTCACTGCTGCAGCTTTTTGGCAGGGGTCATATTTCTGTAGGAAGATTTTGAAAAAACTTGGTACTATCATGATTTATAAAATTTGAGGTTTTGTGGAGGAGGAGTAAGAGAATGAAAATGAGATCTTGTATTTCAGGATCTGATCTATAATTAGTCTCTTCCTAGCTTCGTATCAAACACTTTGGTAGGCATTTTCAAATCCTGTCTCTAAGTATCCAGCAGAAACAATGAGCGAATATTGTGATGGAAGCTGAGAAACCTGAACGCATAACTTACAGCTGTGCATGTGAATCATACAAAAACCACATCAGTGTTGTCTTACGCATATCAAAGCTGATCATTTACCATATTGTTCTAACATACCTGCTCTGGTCTGGAGGAAAACAGGAAAGGAGGGGGCTCTCGGCTGTAAATGGGTATCTTGTTCTTCCTCTGCGATGCCAAAACATTTATGAATGAGATTTGACCCTGAAGTAGGCTGAGGTGGTACGGGCCTTTGTAAGTTTCTGTCCATTCATATTTCATTCACAATGTTTGTCTAAGCAAGGGGTGGTTTTTGCCTTGGTGGAATATAACCCACCCATGGGCTCATAAACCAGCCCTGCTTTGACAGTATGTGTGAGGTTAGCTGTGCTGGAATGTAACACCAGAAAGTTCAAGAGGCTAGGCTGAAGATTCACCTTTTGTCTAGGTGTCCTCACTCAGGGTTTAAGTGTACGGTCATTAATATTTCTTAAGTTCTGTAGTGTGATACACCACCTACACAGATGGGCATCACTGTCCTCAGGGGTCCTACCTAGGCCTCGTGTACGGAAGTTTCTAGTGCAACATTCTACCAAGTACAGCAGTCCAGCCATGAAAATCACTGGCTGTACTTGCTGGCATACTGACAGCATTCCTCCAGATTTTGCTACAGAGAGCTGGGACTGAGCTATTATATACACATCTTTTCTAGTGCATGTTGTCTGTCAAAACTCACTAGTGATATGCAGCTGTTATTACTTACAACTTGTAGAGGTGGCACGTGATAAAGTGAAGATAAACCATACCCGACCGATGCAGCACGAGAAGAAGTGTGAAGCAGCTTTGTGCACGAGAGTAGGGGAAAGCTTGCACACAAATTAACCTTAGCTAATCCTGGTTAAATGTACACTGTAGTGTAATCAGATTGTGCCGTTGGTCTGTTGCTGCTGCAGTGATGTTTGTAATAAGCAGCTTTTCTCAGGAAAGCAGTGTTCGTGCAGGGTGCTGTATCCTCTGGGTGCATTTCTGAGAGTGCTGGGGTATGTCTGAACTGGGCGACTCAAAGTCACCTCCCGGTTCTTGGGTCCCAGAGATCTAGGAGCAGACAAAGCGAGGCTGACGGGCTCCGCTGCAGAGGGAAATGCGCTGGGAGGTGAGGCTGTTGTCCCTTTGCTGATGCTGAGCATGTCCGCACATGGAGCGGAGCATGATGTGATGATCTCTTACCCCACATGGACCAGGTTTGCTGCAGACACATAACCAGCAGTGCCACGTCAGGGTGGCGTTGTGTCCCGGCTAATTAGTGGGGACTCAGCTAGTGCGGCTCCACTCCCAGGGAGCCCTCGCAGCGTGCCTGCTCTGCCCTGTGCTGTGCTATGTGCCTAAGTCACCGGTACCCGCAGAGCGGCTCTGCAGCACTGCATGAAGTCCCATACACATCCCTTTTTCTTCTCTCAGGAAAGCAATGGTTAAGACTGGGTGTAAACCCCTGCTAATTTAACCCATGGGTCCCTATGTCTTAAAATCCACACCGCAAGCAGGATGTAGGTTTTCTAAGAGCGCCTTAGAGCTCGCAGGTGTGACACGCCATAGAGAGAGCTGTCAGCGACTCCCTTCTAACACAACCCTTTTTACATCCGACCCGCTTTCTTCAGATAATGGTGGGTTTTGTCTTGCCCAAACAATTGGGATGGGTTAACAGCAGAGCTGTGCATGAGGCAGCTTTCTGATAGCCAGGACTCAGCAGCTAAATTTGTGTAATAATCCCACCGGCATTAATCAAGTGAGGAAATTGCGAGAGGCTTGTAAATTCCTACAGCAAAAATTCTCCATTCTCATTCACGGAGCAGATCTTGCCTCCAATACGCTTATCTCCCTCCCTCCCTGCGCAGAGCCCTTGACGTCAATGGAAGATACGCTCTTTCAGGGAGAGCAGAAGAACTGAGGTCACATTCCACCCTGCAAACGGGAGAATTATGTTGCTGGCATTGAGGCGAGAAGGCTCTACGCTTTTGCACAAAAGCAAAAAGACTTGAAACAATGGCATGCGTAGAAAAAGAAGGTAGCCTGCTCGCAGAAGAGATATTTGGTGCTATATCAGCTGTAGAAGGTTGTGACTCTGAGTTGCATTTAAAATGTGCAGTTTGGCAGCCATGAATGGTGTGGAGGCTTTTCATTCATTCATTCCCCGTCTCGGCTCTGGAAAGGGACATCTGTCAGCGCTGAACCCGAACAGCAGTCAATGGCTGCAGCACGCTGCGCCCATACCCAGGGCGTTTGACCTCTGGGTTTCTGATTTAAACTCCACAGCTCAGCCATCGGTGGCCTCAATGGTATTTATAGATTGCATTACTTTAACTGCAGCTTTTATGAGTAAAAGGTACACTGCATGGTTAAATTATCAGAGGTAGTGTGACCAATTGTATTTAACCTAGTGATAGATGTTTCCATCTGATTTTTTTTCCTTGTATTTGAGAGGACCGAGTACTTTAAGAATCTCTGAAGAAAATATTAGATTTGTTGTTATTATCAAATTCCACTTATAAAGCTGCATTTGTTGAGGAAGCGCTTTGCAGAAATTAACATTTTACCCAGCATAGACTTTGGAACAGCATGCAGCTCACACAAATGAAATACTGCCATTTCCCTCAAAGAACTGTTTATTTCTTCTGTGCAATAAAGGAAGTGAGTTCCTAACTCTGCAGGAAACACATCGCTGTGCGCATGAGGTTTGTAGTTGTACAGAAATATACCATAGTTCGCAGAGGCCAAAAGCCAAATGAGGTGACCAAAGGCAAAAGAGGTGTCCCTGGGTGCTCCCCGTCGCGCTGCGAGGGAGCATGTCTTCTGCAGGATGGTTTCCTCCTGGGGTTGGAAGTCAATTAGCATGTGGCTCACGCCATGAAGCCTCGAACGTAAATGGGCAGTTTGTATTGCTTTCGTTCTGTCTCATGTTGCTGCCGAGGCTGTTATTCACCATTTACCTTCTCAAAATATTGAACCAATTAGAAAAACAAATCTCTTTTCTGGTGAATACCCAAGGGTGAGGCTGTGACGATGTGTGTTCTCCACAAGCCCTAATCGCGGGTGTAGCAGTTGTGCTTGGGAACGCTGGGCTGAGCGAAACCAAATTCCTTTCTGATATATTTTATACCTCGGCCAAGCCACACTGAGTGGCTGCTTCTGTCCAGCCTCACAGACCGGGTGGCTGAGGCTGGTCACTATGGGGATGGGAAAAGCAGCAACAGGGAAGGAAGGGATGGTGCTTGGGGAACGTTACCCTGAGTGGAGAGCAAGTGAAAGTCCTGGCTGTTGGCTCTGTGGCTTAGAGGCCGTGAACTCCTCGTGCATCTATTGACATGGTGGCTATAATTCTGAAAGTGAGATACGGACACTTACTTCTGAGTTTTTTTCCCTGTTAATTGTCAGACGGGTGAGTCATGGGAATTATTAAGAATAATTGAGACAGACTCCTGAGTGCCTCAGTTAAATTAAATATTAATCTAAGGTGCTTGTGTTGAAATCCTACATTTTTGTTTGTGAGTTTTTTCATTGGTGAAGTAAGTGACATACCCCAAAAGCTTGCGTGCATGAGATTTCATATGTTGGGTGAGCAATTTGAAGCGTATGAAGGTTTTAGTAACAAAAGTCCAAGAAGCTGCTATACTTTCATTGACGTGTCAGCCTTTTTGACCCCGTGCATAATGTCAGTGCATGGCTAACTTCAGTGAAGCCCTCTATTAACTCACCCGATGGCTCAGACTGCCTGCTATTAGTACTGTTTCATACAGGATAAGTGGTCTTGCTAAGCCTTCTAAAATGAGTATAACAATCTAACTGGTGCCCAATGGGAAATCCATCTTGTATCTGCCTACAAGGAATAAATTATGCTCTTATACTGATAATTGCTCATGCCTGGATTTGAGGATTACAGTCCTGCGATGCTGATGATTAGAACTGGTGCTTTTGCGCACAGATGCTCCCTGGGATCCACTGCAATGTCTTGCCTTGGCTTTTCCAAATTGATTGCTCTTTGCCAAAGAAGGTAGAGACAGTATCCAATTCTGTAAAAGCATTGCAGGCAGCTAGGACCTGATTTAAATTCTGTGCAAGACAGGGGACTGGAGAATATATCTTCTGATGTCTTCTAGGTAATTTAAAGAAACATTCTTGGGCATTTGTGGTGGTTCTGAAAATTGAGTGGGTCTTAGAAAAACAATATTCAGAAAGAAATAGTTTCAGAAAATTAAGAAGCATTTAAAAAATTTAATAATTCAGATAATATTAAAAATTAAATCTGTTCTGAACTGAAGAAACAGATAACTGATTTTTTTTCTCTTTAAAGTAATTTACATGTTCTCCTTAACAAGAATGGTGACAAAGCAACGTAAGAAGTTATGCTCTACGCTTCACTGCCTATTTTCTCACCCTCAGCTTAAAAATAACAGCTCTGTAGCACCTTCTGTTTTCTCGTGGTATCTATACATGCTTTGTGAATAATCTCTAGGGGGAATGCTGGGCTTCATCTCTGATTGGGATTTTCCCATTTTATCCAGGGTTGACTTAACCCTGCTTCCGCAAAAGTCAAGAGTAAAACGCCCATTGATTGCAGCACGAGCAGATTTTAACTTGTCAGAAATGCTCAGCCATATGTGCTCTCGTTTTGGAAGTATCATGTGGTTGCATCTGGCCCATGTCGTGTTTTAGTCACTCAGAAAGAACACGCAGAGTTCCAGCCTGTCCTCACCAGCCCTCGCGATTGCGAGAGCTGAGGGCCTTAGGGAGGTTTTGAGGGCCAAAAGTTTTGCTGTTGTCCTGTTTTTTGTTTGTTTGTTTATTTGTCTTTCTTCCCAAATTTCAAGAAAACATATTTCTATTCTAAGACAAAAGGAATGCAAACATTTCCAATTGGCTGTGAAAAATAAATCTGAGAAAAAACATTTGAACTCAGCCTATATGTTTCATTTGCTAATATGGGATAACATTTTTATGGTATTCAGTAGGATATAATGCAGTGTTTTAAAAGGGGTGAAAAATTGTTAGGAATCAAAAGTTAAAAACATCTATTTTAAACTTCTTTAAAAATTTTTAATTTTCTTCTTTAAAAAAACAAGTTATCAGAATTGACACATCTGTGAAATGTTTACTTATGGCTGATTGGTATTTTCTGAGGGAAAAATGTTCCACTGAGGATTTCCATCTGGTTTTAGGGCATCCTAGTCTTTAATGTATTTAGACCCATCACTATCAAAGGGAGGCCTAGGAAATGCCCTCGGTTCATGTTATGTGCTAGGAGCTGCTTGAGGGCAAGATGAAGGGCTCTGACTTGAGATGGTAGGTAGCTTTAGCTAGGGCAGGTATCTGCAGTCACGGTTTGTAGCCTGGTGAGATGATGTGCGTGTCAGCAGCTGGGAATGAGGGGCAGAGCCCATTACATCTTACACTCCCCAAGGGTAACAGCCCCTGGCAGAGGGGCTGGGTGAACAGACACCTATCTGCTTCAGCTCTCACCTGAGTCCGTCCGTGATCACGAGCCGGAGCCTTTAGTTTCACAAGGTATTTATATAGCCTAATGCTTTGCCTAAAAATCTTGTGAGAAATCTGTGCTGGAAGAAGGACTTAAAGCTAATCCTCTCTGGTTTGAGGTTAATGTCCTTTCCTCTGGATTATCTTTCCTTGTAGCATCCCTATCCTCCCATCTGCTTAGTCATCTGTAAGGTAAGCTGAGCATGCTAGGGAAAGCTTTTCTCTAGGGAAAGGGTATAAGCAAATTAAGGAGACGAATGCAGTTAATCTGCGCTTTCTCCCACATTCCTTGTGCTGTGTCCTGCTGTCACTGTGGGTTCTGTGCTGTAGGCTGTGAGGGATTTGCGTTGGACACGCTACAGCCTTTAGGCACGTTTCCTGACGTAGATCTGCCAGTTGAAGAATTTGCTGCCCCCTAACATAACTGCACCTGCCATCAAGGTTTTCCATGCCTTTGTGAAAAACCAACGGCTGTCTTTGTGTCGCATGGTTGTCCTGGTTTAAATGCACTGGTTTGAGCAATGTGAGTTGGAAGGGGATGCAGCTTGTGACTTCGAAAATGTGCAAATCACACAAAAGAAATTTGTCTCAGTCATTTTTATGGTATTTCAGCTGAAGTTCCATGAAAAGTGCAAAAAATAACACTCCTTTGCCTAAAAACAAAGTCCCAAAACAAACATCCCATAATAAATAAATGCATGCCAAGAGTCATAAAAATCTTAAACTGTGATTTAATATCCTGTCTCGCTTTTGTTTTGGTGGAAAAGGTCACATAGATGAAAGACATCTGTTGTATCTCACAGATTTCAGGACAAGACTAAATCCTGTTCTTGGCCTTTTTTTGTGTGAGCAAATTGCCATCAATTCCTTCTATTCAGTTGTCTTAACGTGTCAGCTCTAGAAGAGGATGAAGAGCTCTGTGGACAGTGATTTCACATGCCAGGCTCCATCCCTTATGTTTTATTCTTCAGAGATGGGTGCGTGCCTGTGTCAGCACCAGGTGAGAGATATCCAATATGACTAGGTTTGTTGGCATGAGCAGGAGGTTCTGGCCAAAGCCAAGTCCTGGTGGCAGCTTATGGTGAAACTTTGGCCACGACCAAGTCAACCAACAAAGGATTTCTTCTTTATGTCACAGAGGAGGTCTGTCTGAGTGAAGTAAGCGTGGCAGGAGAGTTGAGCGCTGGCACACGGTTGTCCATACTGCTTATCGTTTGGACATTTCTTGGTACAGTTTTGGCCTACACCATGTCCATATAGGGCTTAGGCACAACTTGGTGCAGGGACTGTTCGATACAGGCCAGGAACTGTTTCCAAAACCCCCATACGTATGTTCCCTAGTTGTTGGAGCCTGCGTGTAGGAAACATGAGACATCACCTCACTGTAACACTAGGCCTAGATGTCCTAGACACCAGGCGGCTGGTTCGGCTGATGGAACTGGTAGTGAGGGTCACCTGCTTGCCGAAAGGTGTGTAAGTATGCAGAAGAGAATTTAGGGTTCAGAGACCAGAGTGAGAAAGAACAAGAGAGAGGGAACAGGACTCCTAGAGGCATTTCCCTGAAATGTGGGAAGAGAAGAGCGGCAGGCTCCAGGCCCTTATTCGCAGCGTTGCTTTCAGGAGCTGCAGGATGTGGAGGGGCAGCAGTTCAGCTCGCCCAGCTCAGAGACAGAAGGTGGCCTCAAAGGCTATGGATGTCAACAAGAGTTTTGAGGTGAAAAGAGGATAAACCTGGAGAATAGGAGGTAGTTAATGCTTGATACAATAGAGATGGACAGAACTGGGGAAGACAAAGACAAGAGATGATAGGCTGAAACTGAAGGAAAACAACTGGTCTGACTTGCCCTTGCTCTTCAATGTTCTTTCCACCTTAATGTTTTTATAAAATCTATTTGAAATGCAGTCATCTCTGGACAGCAGTACATTTACAGTCCTTGATTTTTCCTGGCAACTTTTTATGGTTTTTCAGTAATACCACCCTGTTTTGAAAAATAGGTCTTCCTCAGAAAGCAGTTATATTGATGAGTGGGAAAACTGTGACCCTCTGGAGCCACAAGGGATGAAATCCTCTCCCTTGCTGAAAGCAAAGGCAGCTCTGGGGCTTCCAACATAAGAAGGATATGGAGCAGTTGGAGCGAGTCCAGAGAAGGCCATAAAGATGCTCATAGGGCTGGAGCACCTCTGCTGTGGGGACAGGCTGAGAGAGTTGGGCTTGTTCAGCCTGGAGAAGAGAAGGCTCCGGGGAGACCTTATTGCAGCCTTCCAGTGCCTGAAGGGGCCACGAGGAAGCTTTTTCAAGGGCCTGTAGCGGCAGGACAAGGGGTAATGGCTTTGAACTGAAAGAGGGTAGATTTACGTTAAATATAAGGAAGAAATTCTTCATGAAGAGGGTGGGGAGGCGCTGGAACAGGTTGCCCAGAGAAGCTGTGGATGCCCCATCCCTGGAAGTGTTCAAGGCCAGGCTGGATGAGGCCTTGAGCAACCTGGTCTGGTGGAAGGTGTCCCTGCCCATGGCAGGGGGGTTGGAACTAGATAATATTCAAGTTCCCCTCCAACCCAAACCATTTTATGATTCTGTGATCCCCAGTGACAGCAGCAGGCCCAGGATGTCATGGGGAGTGCTTTTGGCTGCTGTGCTGTCAGCTCAGCTGTAAACTCTTTGGGGACAGGATCTGTGTTCATGCATTGCCTTGTACAAAGAAATCCTGAATTTGTTGGCCTCCAGGCATTGCAAAAAACCAAATGTTAAACAAGTTGTCCTGTGAGCAGTGGAAGTAATGAAACATAGGCACCATCGAATTCTCTGGCATCTGGTGAGAGGCGAGTGTCAGCCTTTTTATCAGCAGGTCTTTTTGCTGTCTCTCTCCAGCTGCATGTTCTCCTCACGGCAGTAGGAAGGTCACTTGACAAGTGACCAACAGTTCAGGGTTGGTGGAGGGGACCCACACCAGGCCTGTGTGCTCACAGTGCACACAGCACCCCGTGCTTTTTCTCTGCAAAACTGGGCTGCTTGAAACAGTGAATAAAAAACAAAGAATGCTTTTCCCTCTGGCATCTTGCAAGTCCCAGTTATCTTACGTCTTCTCACAATATTAACTGGAAAACTTTTCAAGAAGAATGGGTCTGGTTTTGTTGTAGTGTTTTTCTGATTAAAGTTGTGCATTTAAACGGTCTGTGATAATTTCTTTTGTACATGTGGAGTGTCTCAACAGGACTGTAAAAGTCATGCTAATTTATGTGAGGGCAAAATTCATCTTTAGGCTGGAAAAGCTTTTGCTATTTTTGTTTGCAAGTTACTTTTGGGTCCTTAAGTAGAGGGCACTGCTGAAAAGCCAAGGGATGTGTTGGTTTTATTATTTTTATTAATATACTTTAAAAGCAACTCAGAAATGTTTTACTTGATACCTGAAGCCAAGGCAGCAAAGTGCAAACCACTTCGTCATTTACTAACATGGAAAATGTGGAACAAAGTAGATGTACCTCCTGCTTTTTTTCTCTGTCTTTGCTACTCTGCTTCTGAGAGATAAATATTGCTTTTTTTAATAATTGAGAACACTGCCTTTTTAGGCATAAAGTACAAATAATTTATGTTTATTTTTCCTATCACTGTAAGCACTCTTCCACATCTCCCATGTTATTCTCCCATGAAAAAATTCCATACCAGGAAGCCTTAGAAACCAGCACTTACTCCAGAAACAATCTGCACTTAGGATTTTGTGCAGAGGGGACTCTTCAGTTAGGAACCTTCTCTCTCCCTCTCTCAAGGGGCTTGTTGAAGGGCTTGCTGACATGCGTGGCTCCCGATGAAATCAGCTGGAGCTGTAGGTGCTTAACATAGCTGGACTTGAGGCTGGTATGGTTGAGAACCAGTTCTGCTCTTGAGACACTAGTCAAGCTGTGGGGCAATTGTTGCCTACATTTCAAGAGGATTAAATACACAAAAGCATGGAAAATAACTGAAATTCCTAGTATGGTAAAGCTGAGAGTCTAGCCCTTAGCTTGAAAAATGTCCCAGGTCTTCTTCATGCATATGAGTCACTTGAATGTTTACAGGAGACGAGGGAGGCTATTAAATCCAGTCATTCCATCAAACACAACCAGGACAATCCTGCTTCTACCTTCCAGCCCTGACACCCATGTCCCCTGTTGCTGTGGGAGAGGCTGAGCACAGAGCCATGCCATGCAAGGCACAGGGCCAAGCTGTGCCAGCCACAGGGCCACATGGTGGAAGGCACAAGGCTGCTGTGCAATGTTCAGTGTCGTGTTGTGCAAGGCACAGGGGCCACGCTGTGCAAGGCATAGTGCGTGTCCGCGGGCAGCAGGAGAGCCGGAGCTGCAGGAGCAAAGGGCAGCCTGAACTTGAGGCTTCCTCCCTTGTATTGTTTCTGCCTGTCTTTCCCATAAGCACTGTTTTCAGCTGGGGTCCTGTTTTTGTTGTCATTTTAAAATGTAATTTGGAATGTTAACTTCAGCCAGCTGAAATTATTTCCTTTTTGCCCCCATACTGAGAAGGTTTATAAATATCGAGTTACACAGGAAGCAAATTCTCTTGTTATCAGATTGTTCTGTAGTCACTTTTCTTTTCCTCAGAAGCATAATGGCAAATTTTATCAGTGCTCAGTCATTTGTTTCCTATTAAACACAAGTCATTAAGATACTGTTTGGCTCACTGGGAAGAGTTACTGACCTGTTTTGTCTGTAAATGTAGCTTTAAATTAGGAGACACCTGAAACTGGTAGGAAGTGAGTATTAACTGGGTTCAAGTTCCATAAGCACAGATTGCAGTCTCCCAGTGGCATGGGGTAAATGGCCATCACCAAAATAATATTAATTACATTATCTCCCAGAGAGGTCCCAAGAGGTGCTAAAATAACACATGTGCCACTTGGGCGTAGGTGCTTAGACACGAAGATCAGCATTCGCTGCTGTGTTGCTTTGCACAGTGCAGAGCATGCTGCGTCACTGGGGGAGCTGCATGAGATAAGGAGGCTTGGATTTTCTGTGTAATTGCTTGGGGTTTTGCTCTCGTAAACTTGAAAATCAGAATATCATCTAAAGCAGTAGCTGAATTTTTTTTTTTTTTTTTTTTTTTTTGTCCTGACACCCTGAAAGAAGTGGTAATAACAACCCAAAGTATGGATTTTCTAAAACACCTGAACAGAAAATGTTTCTTGGTGAGCCAATGCCTCCCTTAGCCCTTTAGGACCATGTTAAGTCTTTGGGGAGACCGTTTAGCCCCACAGACCTGCAGCCTTCCTCCCTTGGGTATTGACGAGCAGCAGAAGCTAGAAGCAAGAAAATACACAGTTCAATGATGGCTTGTCAGTAACTTCTCCGTTGTTAATTGAAGCTCAGCAAGTCAGATTCACGTGGGATGTAAGTACACTGGTCTTGGAGCCATAATTGACTCTGACCTGATAATCAGACTTTTCCATCTGGGCTAGAAAAACATGAACCTGGTGGTTTGTTAGGGCCGTGCTGGCAGACGCTTTAAGACAGCAGTACTGAAGGCACCGTTATAATTAGCTCAGCCAGAGACTGAGCACATAGGTTTACTTGAAAACCAGTGTGTCTGTTCCCTGTTTGACATGACCTCTGTGGAAATACACTGCTGAAAGAATATTTAGACTTTAGTCATCTAATTCAATGTTACACATCGTTACTGACAGTGTTACATATTATTGCTATTAATTAAAGGTATCAGCATATACCTTAATGAGGGGTATGGCTTACAACATAAGAAGTCACTTTACGAATCTCAGAAACTGTGTGGTAGGTTGATACCACAAAGATGCTCAGAGGGCTGGAGCCCCTCTGCTATGGGGACAGGCTGAGAGAGTTGGGCTTGTTCAGCCTGGAGAAGAGAAGGCTCCGGGGAAATCTTATAGCACCTTCCAGTACCTGAAGGGGCTACGAGGAAGCTGGGGGGGACTTTTTACAAGGGCCTGTAGTGACGGGACAAGGGGTAACGGGTTTAAATTGAAAGTGGGGAGGTTTAGATTGGACATCAGCAAGAAGTTCTTCATGGAGAGGGTGGTGAGGCACTGGGACAGGTTGCCCAGAGAAGCTGTGGATGCCCCATCCCTGGAAGTGTTCAAGGCCAGGCTGGACGAGGCTTGGAGCAACCTGGTCTAGTGGAAGGTGTCCCTGCCCATGGCAGGGGGGTTGGAACTAGATGGTCTTTAAGATCCCTTCCAACCCAAACCATTCCAAGATTCTATACTGTATTTTATAAAATTCAGAATGTGCTTGTTCGTTGTTTACATAGCTTAAATTACACACCAGAGGGGTTCACCTATATTCGGATGAAGTCTGTTTCACAACAGCTCGAAACTAACGTAACCACCTTTAAACAAAGGGAAGCTTTTATCCCTCTTCCTACAGCTCCATAAAATCTTAATTGAAATGAGATTGAGTAACAGAAAGAAAATAAGCAAGTAGACCTCATTCTTAACTGCAGAAGAAGTTGTTTCAATAGAGAAGTGTTAGCCAGCTTCATAAAATGTCACTAACTGGATAAAAATGGGCCCCTAGTATTTCCCAGTTTCGTTACTCCTCCCACGATGACACTTTCCACTCAACGATGCTTTGCTGAACCAGTGTTGTACAGGACAATGAAAGAGAAGCTTATTCTGGAGAGGGAAAATGTAATTTCTTTAAATATAAGCAAACCATCTTTCTTTCCAAACCTAGCAGGATAACTGTGGCTGCTCGACTGGGCCCAGAAAGTTCTGTTTCGTACCAGAGTCTGCAGCAGTTTCTTACGCTGACTTGGTTTGACCTGCTGCTCTGTCAGGCTGGGGCTGGCAACAATCTCAGCTCCAGCCATCAAAACATTCCTTTGTGGCCGAATGCCCTTCTGCTTTCTCTGAAATATCTGGTGTCAGTTTTAACAAGAGGGGAAACAGACGTTCGTCACCATTAATTCGTCGGACAATTAAGCCGGTGATCTCTGACCTCCTGCCATTATTGGCTTTCAGAGCCAGGGTAAAGACCCTGCAGATATCTGTTCTCTGTCATTCCCCGCGAGCTGCTCGAGTATTTTATTTACTCAAAGGCTTAGCTTTTGCCCACCACCAGCCAAATGTATATGCTTCGCAATAAAAATTGCTAATAAGCTGTCTCAGACAGTGACATTAATCTCCAAGTGAGGATAACAGAAAGCAAAGGAAACAGCTGGCTGCCAGGAAAGCATGTGAGTGGGAATTATACATTTATTTAGGTTTAGGTACATACTAGAAGTGTCTGCCCCTGGCTGCATCTGCTTTTGGTGCATTGGGCCAGTTTGGGCATCCGACACTGGTCTGAACCGGAGTTGGGGTCTTCACAGTGGGAGGTGGGGGTGGTGTGGGATCGCTGCCTGCTGATGTTTTCTTCTTCATCTTCAGTCTGTGATGGTACCTCAGTCTTACTCTTTCCTGGAGTCCCTGGTGCTAGTATAATTGTTCATCGTGGCCTGTTTCCACGCTGCTTTCGCGGGGCCGTTGGTCCAAATCAATACCTTGTTTTAATTCTTGCCCCAGGGCTGTGGGGAGAGCAAGTGGAGTGCAGGACTCGGTGAGCAACAAGGAAATAGTTAAGCCATCCCTGGCACAACGCTGCTGTTTTGTGTGTATGAAGATGGTGCTTACCACTGCCAGCTCCTGGGGTGGGTGGTGGGCGAGGCGAGATGGGAGCGGGCCAGCTGCTTGCATCATCTGACGCTTACGCCATGCAGCCTCGTTTTTCAGTCGCTGCTTTTGAAGCACTTCATTAGCTAATCAGAGGAACCCTCTCCTTTGCTTTACGACAAGTTTCCTCTTTTTTGTCTCCTACCTCCTCATGTTTTCTTTTCTCTCTGCTTTTCTTTTTGAGTCCTTCAATTGGTAGCTATAGTAACATCCATGAATGGGTGACTGGAGTACACCACTACGACCCACTCCCCTCAGTAAAGCTCTGACGGGCTTTCACACGCCTGCAATGGCTTGGCACCCTCTCTTAGAGGGGTTTCTCCCAACAACAGGGACAGTCTTAGCTTGGGAGCCAGCTCTGTCCTGCTTGCTATTTGCAGCTGCAACCTGCAATAGATTGTGGCAGAAGGAATGAGTCACTGGCAGAGCAATCTGTTACATCAGATAATCACAGATTACCTCCATTAACCTGAGTACCTTCTGTAACCTTTTACAGTGATGATCCTAAATGCTGACACACAGAATTGTGTTGCCATCATGTCCTGGGCTGTCCGTGATTTTTGAGGACAATGTTTTCTATGATTCCACGAATGATTTTGGAGAGTGTGACAGGAAGGAGCTGTTAGCACATTGTTGCTGAACGAGATGATAGGGCCAAAGCCAGGCTTTGTAGCTTAGTAAGGGAAAGAATTTAGGTGAAATGCAGAGTCAAGCTTCTTTGCTTGTTTTCCCTCCCGCTGTGATCTTCACTTTTCCATCCTCTTGGCACGTCATACCACAAACTCCTGCAATGCTGCAATTCAGGCTCCCCCAGACTGTCCATGTCCATTCGCGTCAGCCCTGTGCACCATTTTCCACCCTTGCCCTGCCATCTACTGAAGCCAAAGCGGGTGCCAGCACCTTTTCCCCTCTGCCAGCCAGTCACTGCAACCATAACCAGGCATTATGGCGTGTGTGAAGGCTTGTCATATATCTGGTGTTCAATGTATGGTTTATGCATACGTCTGTACGTGAGATTCTGACTTGATATTCAACCAGGGAGAGCTGGGAAGATGGACAGGGTCATTATCTGCTTTTCTGGTAAAGAAAGATGTGGCTGATCCTGATCTCAAACAGAAAGTGACCCAATGTATGACACATTAATGCTGCTGTACTTTTCTTCCTGGCTGACTCTGGAAGCAAAAGAGCTGAAGTGTCACAGAAGAGATGTTCTTCTAAGACAGTTCTGGCAGTATAGCTCATACATGTGTTCTCGGGAAGTTCCCAGCCTTATTTTCACAATTTTAGTATGTCTTCATCAACTGTCTGAAAAGTGTTGAAAGGTGAATCCAGCCAGGCATCATTGAAGAACAATTGTTATGGCTGTTGGGCTATCTTCCTGCACCACAAGACCGATGTAATGACCCTCTAGACGGCTGCAGAAATACAGAAATGCCACAAGGTAAATTGATATCAGGTACTGGGCACCTGATAACACTTCCTCAGTGCCCTCCTTATACAAGCGTCAATATCAGCACCTTTGCTGTTTTGGGATTAAATGCGGGAGGGGAGACTGTGGTAATGCAGCGATATGGGAGAGTATTAGTATCCATAGGCAGCACAAAGGGGCTGCAGAGTCACTTCAGTTCAGGCTCTGTGTAGCTGAGACCTGTGTTGCACCTCTCTGGGGTCTGCCTGTCTGCCTGCCAGAGAGCTGGACTGGTACTCAGGTGGACTATCTAGTTGTTTGAGGGACTTGCTCTTCTGCCTCCTTCGTGGAGACTCTGACTCCATGGCTTTCTGGCTTTTCTGGTGGCCGTTTTCCTGACTCAGACATAAGCCATCCTCACTGAGTGTGCTGTAATTGATATATGGAAAGCAAAGCACATCTGGATGTCTGGGTTCTTATCAGAGCATCTCAAAGCTTTGCTGATTCTACCAGTTAGGTGGAACTAATAAATCAGTTAGGCCTAATAAAACAACCTGTCTCACATCATTAATTTCTCATGACATTTACTGAAATTCTTTTCTTTAGCCCTGTTGGCAAGTTTATTTAGGTGAGGGCAAAAAACCAGAAAAGAACATAATTGTCAGAGCTTGGCTACAAACTACTGATAGAAACACACTTGAATTCTCACCTCCCATCCAGCTGGATCTCCTCCCCACAGTTCAGAAATTCTCCTTATAAAACTCAAATGTCAGGAACACAGAGGCTAAGTTCTTTTTTTAGAGACTGCAGAACTATTTGCAGGAGAAAAAGCCCACACAGCTCTTTGACAGGGACAGACCGAACCCACATCGTTCCCTGCTCAAGGCTGTGTTTTTGCATGTTCTCCCTCTAGAACTGGCACCAGCGTTTTCAGAAGAGCCGAGTCCCATGTGTTGGCCTGTACAGGGCCAGGTTTCCTTGTGTATTCCTTCTGCCGGTCTTGTGCTGCCTGTTGTCGTGTCTTAGACTTCTAGTCGTTTCTCTCAGTGTCAAACTAAGATCCACAAGTCCCTTCGAGGCTTTAGAGTCCAGCCCTAAGAACATTTGGGTTTCTTGAGGAGTGCTACTGACTCCAGGAGCACTGCACATGCTTCTGGCAATCTACATGGGCAATACATGGACTGTATGGGGCGATGAGTTGCATTTACAGGTTTGGGTTTGGAGGCGTTGGGCAGCAGCTTGCATATGTGTTACTAAACCAGGGTAATAAATATATGAACAGGTCATAAGTTTAAAAAGCCATTGCTTAAAGAGGAGTTCCTTCCTGGAACAATCCTGATCAAGCAGGATTTCTGGAGCAAGGATTTGCATTCTTTCTTTGGAATAATGCATAGCAGGTCTCCTACAGTCACTGTAAACTACAGCTGTGTAGAATAACTTAAGGGAACCAGTAAGGGATGTGGGAATTTAGCTTCACTTGAACATTCAGATATGGGGCGGCCACATTCCTTGTTTAATTCTTGTGTGCTTCAAAATGTGATGGTTGAGAACATTTCTGACAAAAGAATCTTCCTTTCTGAGAATGAAGTTTTGTCAAAAATGAAAGGGCTTGCAGGAAAGCGTCTACTTAAAAGAAAAAAGGATTTGCTTTTACTAGCTTCTTTTTGACAATATGGAAACATCATTTTAACAAAGTAAAGAATGTCAATTTACCGTACCCGTTTTGTTCCAATGATATAATATATCTTAATATGCTATTTGATGTGTTCTATGATAATGTTTTGACGTTAGAGAACTGAGATGACTCAAATGTTATCAAAATGAAATGATTTAATGTCTTTAAATCAGAATTTTCTAGAACTTTGAAACACTGACTCTCAACTCCAGTTTGGAGGAAAACTCCACCGAGATATTTAGCATTTGTAGCAGGGCAATAACTTCGATTCTCAACAGCTCTGTTAAAAGGTTGGTTTCCCACAGTAATCACTGATAATGAAGTGTTAGAGACAGATGTGTTTTGTTACCTACACCACTGATGGACAAAATGTCTTAATACTCCCTGGGTTCAGACATCACAGCCTCTGCGTGTGCCTCCAAGAGACTTTACAGGTCCAGAAGCAGCTTGCAAAGGAGCACAGTGGCTCCTGATTCTGTTGTGGCATTGTCTCTTCTGCTCTTGTTGCCAACTACAATGTCAAATACTATCCAGGTACCTTTCAATTTGGAGTCATCAACTCAGTTCATCTCAACAGCCTGTTGAACCCAATAGATGGTACTGCATTCCAAACACAACTAAACTGCCTGGATTTGTGCCAGTAGCCTAGTTTACTTTGAGGTCAAGAATAAGAAGTTAAAATTCTGGGCTGTGTTTAATTTTACTATTTTAGATGACAGCTGGTTTTATTTTTATAAGATTTACTGTTTGTTTGGTTTTTTAATAGATTGTAAATCTTCAGTATAGTTTGTATCTTCTGGATTATTTTTGTTTGTGGCATAAAAAACAATGATCTCTTTTTGCTCATTCATCAGCTGCAGATAAACACAATGCAGTTAAAATACAAGGCATGAAAGAGAGAGACACCATAACAGACAAACTAAAGGTGCTTATGCAAGGGAAAATTAAACTGCATCCAGGGAAATCACATCACCAAACAACTCCTTGTTAATATGTGTAGCGGTGAAACATACACCCAGCATATGTGAACTAGCCTGCAAAACCCAAAGACAACTTGTTGAAATAATCCCAAATATGCATCAAAAATACCTGATGGGGATGTAGGCAGACTTGTATGGAGAGTGCTACAATTCGGGATGCCCACTCAAGACCAACAGGAAAAGTTAAAGTCCTGGTTTTTCAGTTTAGTCAAGATCCTTTCAACGTGCTCTGACTAGGCATGAAGGTAGCTTATGTAAAGACTTCTTTATATTCCTAGAGTAGTATCAAAATGGCCTTGGCATATGATAGTCAATCCCTGAGGATCAGTCTTCAAAGACTAATCTGTTAGCTTTCTCTGTCCCTTCAGGGCAATGGATGTTATTAAAGCATATTGTTAACATACACATTATTAACATATAAAATGTGTTTTTAAAGTCATGTTTCAGTCACTCATCAGTATTTACAGTACCATTTGACCTCTTTTTTAAATAATAGGTAGATATTCCTGCAATAAATATTGGTTTATGAAAGGTGACTTCTGTAAGCCAACGTTAATAGGACTTCAGATGCCAGTTGTATACAAATTGTTTTGCCCTCTGCTCCTCAGGTAACCAGATTGCAAAGCCATCCTGACTCTGCTGGGGAGAAGCTTGCATTTCTGCTCATGAAATTCCCTTCTCTGAGGTTCTGAAGGCTTAAACATGAAATACATCTGCTTCTCATTTCCAAAAAGCAGTGGGATGGTTTACACATTGGTTGTCAGACTTATGTATTTGCAGCAACGTACAGATGATTTATGTGCAAACGTGCCATGACAGCACAGGAGATGGACACAAAACCGTTATCACAGTCTGTGACTATTCAGAGTCTTGTTCATCAAAAAGGCTGCAAGAGATAAAGACAGATAAGCTTCGATAAGAGGAGCTATGGAACATGATTGCTATGTAACACGATTCTCTTCTGAGGGCATGTGGACTTTTTGTTGTGTCTTATAAACCAGAGCCTCTAAAGACTGCTTTTTGGAAGCATTGCTTCCCAGGGAATGGTGGACACCTACCTGCTTTTGAAAATCCAGCCCTCATACTCTCCTCCTTTTCCTTGGGGTGACGTGGAAGTGAATTCATAAAGAGGTTCCTAATGGCCTTGTAAGCGCTTGTTTTAAGTACAGGTTAGTCAGGAGTATCATCTAATTTCTTGTAAGGATAAAATGGGGTTCCTGGTTTTGAGGAAAGGGCAGGATGAAGGGCAGAGGGCAAGCAGTGTCTTTCATTCTTCAAAACCAAACCATTTTTATTTGCTAGCACAGCCAAGTGTAGGTGGGACTAATATGAAATAAAGAATGGTGACCCTGGGTGAACTGTCATGTGAAGCAGGTCTAACAAGGGTGGAACTGTTTGCCTTAGGGGATGGATGAGTTAGATAGGAAGAATTCTTAGGGAAAAATGATGAGCTGATAAGTTTTATTCATGATGTCTCATTAGGAAGAGACACTCCAGGAAAATAAGCAGTTCCACGTTTAAAATTGGTATTCTTTTCCTTCACAAATACATGGTTAATCTCTGGAACTCACACCTACATGAGGCAAAAGTGCATTCAACAGTCAGGGCATTTACCAGGAGCCTAAGAAGAGCCTGAATTTAAACAGCATGATTCTAGAAGAGAAGGGGAAATGTTTGGAAGCAATATACCTTCATGTTTTGTTGGCCGTATCTAATAAATAGGGTATGGAAAAAGTTCCTGATTTCCAAATACTTTAAAAACAGCTTTCTAAGATCTTCCTCTGCCTGCGGTCTGTGCTATACTAGACAGATCATTTGTTTAATCACCTGTAGCAATTCCATATACACCTTATAGCTGCATACACTTTGATGGGAGAGTAAAGAAAGTCTGGCAAGAGGAGAAGAAATGTATACTTCTTTTGAGCGAAAATAGGACACTAACCATGATTTTTGGACTTTTAACGGGTTTTTTTGAGTTAGTTTAGCTGCTTTCACGTGCTGCGTAATCAAAGCCTTGCAGTCAGAGCGTACAGAGCTCTGTACTCTTGTTGGGAAGGACTTGGATGAGAGCCTAGCTACTGTTGCGACACGGAAGACACAAACTGCCGTTGTCCTTCGGTGATCTGTGGACAGTGTACCTAAACCGTGGGTTGAGTAGGTTGCAGATAATGCAGTTGAAGGCAATGAAATGTTTGGCCGTGTTGGGTTAGCCAGGCCTGGCAGCATGGGGTGTGACGCAGGCTCATCAGCTTGGGCAAGAACCGAGCAAAGTATGAGGCCAGCTTGGCCATGCTTAAAGGTCACCTTGCATGGTGGCATGAGGCACGAAGGGAATATGCTGCAGGCATGATGCTGGAATGAATTCACCCATCACTATGGTTAACTCTGTGTTATGAAATACCTTTAATCAGCTGAGCAGGAGCATGGCTTGGTCCTGTTGTTAGCAGGATTAAGACTCAATGCCTTGGCTTCAGCTGCTTGCTCTGTCTCTGATTTCTCATGTCATCTTGGACATGCCACTTAATATCTCACTGGCTTAACGATATGCAGGTACTTTCCTACCTTCTCTAGGTGTTAAGAGTGTAAGTATGTCCTAAATAATGGAGGCAAAAAAAGTAGGCATCTTAGTCTAAGGGTCGTAAATATTTTACATGTGTGCCCCTGGTTATGTGTCTCTCCTTGCAGGCAGACATCAGAGCTACATTTGCCATCCAGTATCACAAGATGGTATGAGAAATGCCATGTATTTTTCAGTAGGTAGGATGTAGAGCAAATGCTTGTGTATCCTGTAGAACTAGTTGACATGTTAGAGAATTAGCTTCAATCCTAGGTTTGGAATTGCTGAGCTATTAAGTGCACACAAGGGAGGGGAGCTGCGATTTCATGCTGTTGCTGGGAGCTCACCTTTTGTCATCCTTGGCAAACCAAGATTTTAAAGCAGTCAGACCCTCCAACACCACACGATGGAACTCACATCTAAAACATGGCACATCTGTCAAGTCTTGCTCTGAGAAGCTGCCTTGAAGATTGCAAATCCTCCTGTCCAGGATAGACAGTGCAAAAGCAGCAATCAGGGCAATGTGTGAAAAGCTTCCCTTCGCAACCTGCACAATTACTGACCTATTCAGAGAAACCCGCCCTTTTAGCTTTTAGCTCTGCTAGACAATTTACCCTGTCTCAGCTGTCTCACTGCATTATGTCCTTCAAACCTGCTAGAATTAACGTTAAGAGCCAGCAAACACTGCTGGCTCCACAAGAAAAGCTGAGAGCGGAAAGGTCAGGTCGATTAAAGCAGTTGATAAGAATTTTTAACATAAAGACGTCACAGGCAAAATAGTAACGCTACTTCATGCTCAGCTAAGAGCCAATGATTCATCAGGCTAGGCTGCTTATTTTTGGAGGACGGCCACAAAGGAGAACACGCTGGCTGTATCGATCACAGTTGTAACGGGACCGCAGAGCCATTCTCCAGTTTGGATGGAAATTTAATGTCAGAAATACATCATCCAATGTAAATATATCAATATATATTTTCCATCGAATGGATTTTAAAAGCGTTCTGGCCCAGCTTAGCAGAATCACTTTGTCTCTGCACACATCTCAGAGCTGTCACTTAGAGCGAAGGGCTATTTTGCAGTGCTCTGCACAGCTTGATGCTGCTAAAGATGCAACCGTTCTGTGAGTGCTTCTGTAAAGGTGGCTGGGGAAGCAGGTGTGCTCTGAAGTCTCCAATGCTCTGGTCTAGAGGGTAGACCTTCAATGGGTGAAGACCTACCAGTGTTTAGCAGATGCAGCCTAAAGGATGTTTTCATCTGGCTTGTTCCTTCTGCCTCCTGTGTCCAGAAATGATTGGCAGTCCTGCTGTAGCGGGCACTGCTGCCCAAGCAGCTGCAGACGTTGTGCTGTCTCCGGTGCCTGCTCATACCTGAAGCAGAGAGCTCCTGCGTGCCCACTTACCGCCCCCCTGTGTTCCTCGCTAAGAGCAGAGGGGGTCTCTGCAGTGGGAGAGGCAGCAGGCAGAAGCGAGAGGCTCATGTTTGTACGTGGCAGTGGGATAAGATGCTCTGGGAGCTGGCAGCCTGAGGAAGGGATCTAGAAATCCAGACTCAAACCCTGTGGGTGTCAAAGGGGGATCATTCTGCTGCGACACCTGGCCAGCTGTTTCCCTTCCTCCTTCCTCCCCCCCTCTTCCCAGCCCTCCCCCAGTGCTAATAAATATATACTTAATTAATTTAATTCCCATGGAGGATTGACATCAAGGCATAGAACTCATCAAGTTCATTGACAAGCTCATTGACATCAAGTTTACAAGCTAAGTGGGTGTGAGAAAAAACATGACGCAATAGTTCAGGGAAGAAAATGCAGCCAAAGAGAATGACTGGTGAAGAGAAGGAAACGGGAATTCCTGGAGGAAGGATCATTCCCCAGAGGAGTGTGTGAAGGGAGGGGGCAGAGAAGTGTTAGTACAGTGTGATGAGGCCTAAGGTCAGGAGCACCAGGGAGCGTGCAGGATGGCAGGAGTGGGCTTTCAGGGAGGCGAAAGCCAATGCAGGACTCTTGGAGTTGTGGGATCCAACCCCTGTAGTTGCTGGTAACCACAGCAGAGCTGTGTGCTCCAGGAGAGGCGGTGAACGAACCATCACAGTGCCCACCCCAGCCCATAATGCTTCTCAGCACCTTCTAGCATGCCTAAGACCTTCAGCAAGCAAGACTGTTGTGTACTCCAAGAAGAGATTGAGACAGCCGCTCCGATGCTGTGGCTGGAGGGATGGGAGAGGAAATGACTTGAGCAGTAGTGTTTGGGATGCACTCAAGAGGGGAGGTTGAAGAAAAGTTCATTATAGACCCAAAGGGTACGTCTCCGTTGCGCAACACAGCGTATCATGGGGGCAGTCACAGCTCACTCTGCTTTGCTGGAGACTAATTCCTGGAAAGGGTAGCATAGCTGTACTCCTGATAGTCTAAACAAGCTGGTTCCTTCGTGGCTAGTGCAGATATCTCTGCACCACATTGCATAATGTAGGCATACAGTAGCTTCCTGTCAATAAGGAGTTTTAAAGAATTCAAGGCAAGCTCTGCAGTGCCAAAACTATTGGTCAGCAAAAGCGAAGGAATGAAAGGTGAGGTGCAGGAGCACTCCTGTGCCAAAGGTGTGGTCAGAAACACCCCACAGAGTAATACTTCACTTTTTTTTTTTCCAAGGCTCATGTTTTCTCTGTAATGGTCTGCTACCTTTTGAGTCAATGCTCTCCTAATTTAGCCTGCAATAGCATGTAGTGCCCAAAACACCCTCAATCTGCGATTGTGACTCTACCAGCCCCTCTACAGAATTAACTCAGCTCTGAGTTAGTCATTTGACGTGCCAGCGCATGTAAAATAGACTCAAGTGAATCAGATTTTGTGTGCAGGGACTGAATTGCAGTAAATCCAGCAACTCAGAGAATCTCAGTCTTCGTCTGGGCTTTCAGGTCTGGAGAGACACACTTTCTCTGGTGGCTGTGCAGCCTCTCTTCTAGATGGACACTCAGATCTGAAGCAGCTCAGCCTAAGAGGATGTTTTTAGATTTTTCTTGTCTTTTTTTTTATTGTCATTGGGCACTTTTTCACTCTGGCTCCCCTGGATTTCTCTTTTATGTTCCCATGGGTTGGAACTAGATGATCTTTAAGGTCCCTTCCAACCCAAACCATTCTGTGATTCTGTGATTTTTTATGCTACTACATCAGCATTACTGCAGAGGGCAGGAGGTGTGGTGTGGTGTTGTGCTGGGGGCTTCATTCCCGGCTCGTGGTATGCTGGAAATGCTGCCTTTACTGGTTGGAGCCCAGTGCAGAAGGCATCCCCCTTGCAAGCAGGGAGCAGTGAACAAGAGACAGCCCTCCGAGGCTGGAAAGCAAGCATCACAAGTGCTAAAAGAACAGGAGAAAGTATCTTTGCACTGGAGAATGTGAATGTGAGGGTTTCGCACTCTGATTTGGGAACAGCAATATGAAGGTCCAAATCAAGCCAGTAGATTTTGAAGGTTCTTTTTAAAAAATTCATGACAGTGAATGATGTTTGGTTTCCCTGCCCTGTTCACACAAACCGGAAAGGGGCATCTGGGAATGGAGGAGGAGAAAGAACTGAGAAACTAGAGGAAGGGGGGGAGAGGGGGGAAAAGAGATGGGGAGGTAGAGTGGAGGGAGGGGGAGACAAGAGAAGTGTGGGCATGACAGAGTAACACCAAAAGCAGGTAACTTTGATAAGCTGGGATGTGGCACCTAGAGATGCCAGCAATGCCTGCAGCAGGATGTTTATGCAGGGATGTTGATGAGGGAGATTCATCAGCGTGAAGGGGGTGAGGATCTTGGGCCTGGTCCTGCCAGAGCTGGAGGAAGCCAGCTAGGTTGTTCACCTTGAAGACAGTCCAGTTCAAGAAGTCTTGGGGAAGAGTGAGAAGGGGAATAAGAACCAAAAAGAGTTTTTCTCTTCATGAGGATATTACATTAATTTTCTCCCACTGTTGTTCTCCTGTGGGAGCAGCAGTGACCAGCGTGTGTAACATTGGCAGTAATGCCGTGGTGGAAGTATATGTAATGTGAGGGATGGGTGGCGAGAATTAAATTTTAGTCTTCAGTTTCCAGCATTTCTTTTGGCATGGATTCAGGGCTCATCCCAAAACCAGAAGAGGGAGATCCAGGTTGAAAAGACATAAGCTGTAATTTTACAAGATTATTTGACTTGTGTGAAATGGCTGTCAGTTGGGGCAGAGAAGGTGTTGGAGATGCCCAGTTCAGCACTGTCGTCTGAACCCCCAACTTTTAGCAAGCTGATTTTCTGCCAGATGCCACCGCCTCAGTCTGTTTTCAGCCCAGACAAGCGCAGACTTGATCTGTACCTCTACCCACAATGTCTCAACTTTATTTATTAATGGTATCCATAAAACCTGTGGCTGGGCTGGTAAACTCTGGAAGGAGCTATGCCCCCAAAGCAATCTAATCCTGGTATTTCTTTCTCTGCAGGGGGTGGAGGGAAACGCAAAGGCAAAAGCAAAAAGTGGAAGGAAATCTTGAAATTCCCTCACATTAGCCAGTGTGAAGATCTCCGAAGAACAATAGGTAAGAGCTTTTCCCATCTTTGAAAGTATTGAATAAATAAAGCGTGCTATCAAAACTGGTTCAGCATTAAATGGAATCAGTTCAGAAATGGACGTGCAATGTATATACCTCCCATGATGCTGCCGTGCAAACTCCGCAGTTCCTGGTTACTAACAAGACCCTGTGGATCAGCGGGAGGCATAATACAAGGCTGCACAGCGGGCAGACCCTTTTGCTGTGCATGCACAGGTTTTAGGAGCCAAAGGGACCTTACGGTTAGACAGTACCAGGCACATGGGATGGGTGCTTTGACTTGGTACTTACCAGCACCAATGTGGCTGTAAAAGGACGTTCAGAAATGAACCCCCTGTCACATCCTGCATTCCCTTGTAATAAATAGCTCCTTATCAGGGAGGAACTAAGATTTGATGACAGCAGAGAGATTGCTGGTGTAGTTGAAGGTTAATATTAATTATACCCTGGATAGGACGTTTGAAGCAGCAGCCACTGCCCTCTGCCAGGCAGGTCTGCTCAGCAGTACCGTCCTCTACTCAAACCACAACACTGCCTTATGTAGTTTTTTACAGGACATGTAATGAGGGGTTTTTTAATTGTTTTATTGATCTGCCAAACAGTGCAGATTTGGAAGGGAGCTTGTAATGGCCTTTCCCATAACACAGCCTTTCTCCTGCTCCTGCTCCTTAGCCCTGGCAAACAAGGCTAGCAGCTATCTCCTTGTGAATTCTGCACTGGAAAGCCCGCTATTACTGATCTCGCCATGAGAGGTTAAGTTCAGCAATTGAGGCTGCTTCTTGCTCCTGCACTGACAAAATCCAGCCAGTGGCAATGAATGAATGAAAGGCAAGAAAGTGTAACAGGTGAGATAATGGGCTGCAGAATTTGTCTAACTTAGGTGAACTCCTGGAGTCTGAGTGACAGTGCCCTGATACTATGAACATTCAAAATTCACAGTGTGTTTATGCAGAGAAAATATGTGGGATGTTTTGAAACTTTTTCTCATGGTCTCCTTCACAAAATTGTGCTTCCCTCTTCTTCTGCTGTAGAGATAAAAGGAGGTAAAGAAAGGAACAGGAGAAAAGAGAGTAGGTTTTCCCAGTTTAGGGCTGCTCTACAGACATACAAATCAACAATTTCTGAAGGTACAAAACCTGCTGGAAGTAAATCTGACTCAATATATTGTAATTTTTAGAGGGAATTCTCTCCCTTGCTCCATCAACCTTGGTTCCTGTGGGGGAAAACAGCACCAGATAAAATGCTTGCTCTTAACATACTTGTAATTTGGTTTTCTTTCTTTTTTTTTTTTGTGAATGAATTGGTGAAGTAACAGGGGAAGAGCTCTTGTGATGCTCCTGATGGCTTGGGCTCCACTGCAAAGTTTACCTGTTGACTGGGAATTTTAGCAAATGACTTGTACGCAGTGGGAAAAAAGATCCAAATCCTTGTTCTGTGACTCTGATTTTTATTGAGTAGCTTTCCTGCTAGCTGAGCTGGATGTGATTATACAAGGAATGAGGCACTAGTAAGGTGATGTGCCCTTGCTGGCTCTACCCTTTTTCAGTTAATCTACCTGAGGTGGAAACATCCCAGACAAAGCGTTACTGTTCATACAGGGGATCTGATGCATCTTGGCTAGCCAGATTCTCTGGGTCTATGGCATTAACTCATTTGCACCTGTGTGGTTGATCCATGCTCAGGATGGATCTAAGGAATGAGGCACTAGTAAGGTGATGTGCCCTTGCTGGCTCTACCCTTTTTCAGTTAATCTACCTGAGGTGGAAACATCCCAGACAAAGCGTTACTGTTCATACAGGGGATCTGATGCATCTTGGCTAGCCAGATTCTCTGGGTCTATGGCATTAACTCATTTGCACCTGTGTGGTTGATCCATGCTCAGGATGGATCTGTTCACATGCAGATCCATTGCACTGGGCTCAGTGTGGCTCAGACATCCAGGGACAAGTACCAGTCTTTGCAGGATTCAACTCATCTCCATTTGTTATTTTGTGCAAGTCCTTTAAATGGAAATCTCGGGATTTCAGGTGACAAGGTGTCTCCACAGGTGATTTTGTGAGGGAATGTACGGAAACATCTTTCTTGAACCATCAGCTGAACTGCTCTATGATTTGCAGGGGATCCAACTGCTTGGTAGGTCTGCCCATCAGTCCCTCCCCTAAGAACTTCTCAGGCCACTGCTCAGCACCAACTAAATTTGATAACGAAATACAGACCCCAAAGAGGCTTTTGCCTCCAAAATTATGGAAGTAGGCAACCAGCAGAGAAGAACAACTTTATATAAGGTAAAGGCTACAGCCTCAATTTGATATGTTTAGAGATCAAGACAAATATGGGTGGGTTCTTCTCACAGCCCTCTTTGCTGTGTCCCAGCCTCCCAGCACTTTTGGTCACACACAGTCTTGCCACTTTGGTTAAAAAAGAAATCACACCGAGTCTTAGAGGGTTGCATGAACTGGAGGACTAGGCTGTTGAGGTTTTGTACTCCTCTTTTCTGGATGCTTCCCAAGAACCTCTGTGGAAAAGCTGGAGGCTGGAGGGATAGGATGGACCTTTGGATTTAGATCGGGCACAGACTGCTGTGAAGAAAGGCCCAGCTTAGTTTAATGCATAAGCCATGGGTAGAAAATGCTGCTGTTGTAATTGTGGCGATACGGCCTAAATGTGGGTGCAGGTGCCCACATTTTGTGTAAAAACGTGTGTGCTTTTGCACCCTGCTACGCTGTACTGAAAAGAGTCTGTGTCTTAAAAAAAAGTGTAGTGTGAAAAGAAATCTGTGAAAAACAGGAAGGCTGAAATAAACCAAGGGTCTGCGACCTGTGTTGACACAATTATGAGTCAGTTCATACCTTTTGGTTCTCTCTGTGTTTACAGGAGACTCTGTGTTTGACTATCCATCATCTGGTGTCTCACTGAAAGCCTTGCTTAGTAAAACTCTTATTTTTCTCTCCTTGTGCATAGAAACAAAAATCAAAACACCTGAGAGAAACACTGTTTTTTGATAAATAAACAAACACTGGAAACATCTTTATTAACAGTGCCCTTTAGCCAAGGAGCTATTTTTTTTGGATTGCACTTAAAAGCAACTTTTTTTCTCCTTTCTTTTTTGTCCAAAGTACGCAACACCTTTTGCAGGGGAATTCAGTGGCCTTCACTGTGTGCTAATTAAATGGGCAAGTGGAACGGGGATGCCACGCTAATACCTTCACTGGGCTCTGAGAGAGGCTCCTATAGCTATACTCGTATACTATGAATGGCTAATGTATGTTTCTGTTTGTAGCCCTCTTCACGGCTGTATTTAATTGCCCTAAACCAGCCCTTTCCTGGTTAATATTGGCATTAGCGGCCCTTTCAGTCCATGAAAACTAGTGTTTTGAGACACCAGTGACAGTGACTCATGTGATGGATGGATGCAGCTAGTAGATAGTGTGCTGCTATCTTCAAAATTCACAGATGATAGCTTAGCAGAAGAGAGAAGTTTCCAAGGAAGGGAAAAAATAGCAAGGGGCAGCTTTAAACATTCCTACGTTTGACAAGCCCGGCATGATGAGATGCCACAAGTTAGGGATACCCACTAGTTTAAAGGCCATCAGTAAACAAAAATATAAGAAAAAGTTGTAATTTTAAAGGCCAGAGTGTCTTTTTGATGATAAAAGATTCTGGATGTCTGTAAATATTTCTGAATGACGCAAAAGGTTCTGTTGGTTAAAAGTGTGGAATTTTTATTTATTTTGCTCAGACCCATTCTGTGCTTTTTTCTTCCATAAAAAAACTGCTTGGGTGAAAGAGTTGATTATTCTGATCTTTGGCAAATTTTCTTTCGCAACTGTCCAAATGCTATATAATAAATCAAGATTTTTTTTCCCCCATAGATTGAAGTTTGTGGGGAAACTGCCACAGAATGTGTCTGCTGTTTGTTGCAGGGAGGGATTTGTTGCATTATTGCAGAAAACTTTAACTCCTTCAGCAGAGCGATTCCTGGCTGTGCGTTGTGCTCGGGTAGAAGGAGAGCTCTGATCATTTCTCTTGTTGAATATTTATATTCAGTGAGATTTCACAGTTAGAAAGATCGGTCCCATTAATACTAATTTTGCCATGCTTGGTATAAAAATGAAAAAAAAACTCCTCCATGTGCCATTTAACCTCTTAAGTGACATTTGCATCCCATTTATCCAGGGTAAAAGCAGCTTGAGCTTCCAGTTCTGGGAGGTTCTTTTCTGCGTTGATAAAAATACACTTTTGTGTGAGAAACGCTTTGTAGAGATAGTGAACAGAGTAAGTGGGACAAAGTCAAAGCCGCAGAGTTCACAAGCTCACTTTGTACAAAAGCTGGCTCTCTCCTCTCCCACCACTTTTTTTGGTATGGTACTTTTTCAGACACGGTCAAGACCTTCACCTACATGAGTTTCTTTCAGTCACTTTGGAATGAATCTACCTGGAGGAACATTGATGGTGCAGGCTCAGACCTACCTAAAGGAGGTTTTTTGAGTCGCCGGCAATCAAACAGCAGCAATATGGACATCAGTGACAAAGAGATGCTTGAGTAGTTCTCCAGCTTCCTAGAAATGCTTTGCAGCCTGCACTGAGCTCCATGCTGTGGCAGAAAGACTGCTACTATACCCCAGTTACATCGTTTGGAGGTAGCTTGGGCACCTCTGCTCTGCCCCATGGTGCTGGGACATCTTGATGAATGCCCATCAGCAGTTCTCGGGCTCCTTGGCTTCAGAGATTTGCCAGTGCTGCAGAGATAAACACATGGGTGAGGGCTCTTGGGAAAAGAAAAGTGACTTTCTAGGCTTACTCACGAGGGAAGCTCCCTCTGAGAGATCAAGTGACACCATGGCAGATCGCTGTTCATCGCGGGATGATGTGTCTGTGTGGCATCCTGCCCTGGTCAGCTGAGGATGGCGTCAGACCTGGGGCTGTATCCGCTCAGCGAACCGTGATGGAGGCAGAGAAGTACAGTGCACGTGCAGGTCCCAGAATCTGAGGCTGTGTGGTGGTGTCACTCATAAAGCTCAGGCACTGAAACCAGGAAAGAACAGACATCAAAAGCCCAATCTGATCAAAACCACAAAGAAGTAGCCAATTTTCTCTCCACCAAATTCTTCAGCTCTGATGTTTATCGTGATTAAAAAGCAAGGTTTAGAAACGTAATCCTGAAGCCAACAAACAGATCAAAGGAAGGAATTGCAGCTTGCCTTCCACTGTAAATAAGCGAGCACAACTGGTCACAGCTTCACTGATTGTCTTAGAGTACCGGTCTGAATACTACACCTAAGGCTGGGCTCAGTCTTTGGCTAAAACTGGAGTTTGAGTTTTTGAGAAATATTTTTTTTGTAGAAAGCACTAGCTTTCTTTGGAAAAAAACTTACATTTTTATTGGAAATAGTTTTCCAACAAGTAGTCGGGAATCCATGGCATGAAATAACAGCGAGAGGAATTGTGTCCTGTTTTCTTTCCAAATGTGTGGGCATACAGGTAGCTGTGTTGGGAAGATGCTGGGAGGGGGTGTGTGCACACAGCCAGAGCTGAGTGCCCTGCACGGAGCTCTGCAGCACCTCTGGGAGGCACGAGTTTGTCTGCAAACCTGGGGAGCTGGAATCAGCGGAGTAGAAAATACTGTCTAGTTTAAAAAAAAAAAAAAAAGGCAACATATTGTATCATTGTTGTACTGTTCATTGAAAGATGTTTCCAGAGAAATTCATAGAATTTAAGGGCCAAGCTGAGAAACACAGGTTTACAAATAACTTTTTATCCACACAGGGAGTTGCTTTATGTTCAGTTGACAACAGATGGGTGGGGTGCTTTTTCAGCAATCAGAATTGTGCTCCGTACGCAGCTAGATTTCCCCATGTCAATGCCCTTGGATAACAGCAGCATAAGATACGTTTCAGTCTCTCAGCAATAGCAAAGTGGTATCTTGCTGCTGGTGTCGCATCACCCAGGTGTCAGCTCCTGACCTAGGTGTTGGCTGGCAGCCCGGGCTGCCTGGGCGTAGGGGGTGGAGTGGGGCTTCTCCCGTCTGCATTGCCCTTGGGGTGACCCAGCTGCGCCAGGACTCACGGGCCAGTCGTGGGGCTGCGGTGTGGATAGTCCCTCTGCTGCTGAGCGGGAGTTGTCCTCTAGTGGTTGTCTGAGGGGCAGGTATGGAAAGAGCCCAGAGAGAAGGAACCCAAGAAAGACTGACAGCAAAATGGGAAGAACTGGTGAAATCTGCATATGGGATTTATTGCTCTGGAAAAAAGTTATGCAGATTTTTTTGGGTAACATTAGTGCAGAAAAAAACCCTCAAACTGATTTATTTTTCAAGAAGAAACAAAGTCCTTCCCCTTGACAGTCCCGGCTCTGTACACCTCCCCTTCACTTCCTTTTTTCCTCTCTTCTACGGTGGGCACAGATTTCCCCTCTCTTCCTCGAGCCTAAAGGTCCCTGTTGCTCCTTCAAAGTACAACTTACGCAATCTTTCCAGCATAGACCTTGCCTTCAGCAGTACCCTGTAGTTTCTTGGATTTGACGTGCTGTCCCATATCATGAATACATCTAAATTAAATTAGATACTCTTCAGGGGCAGGAACTGGCCACATGATAGAAACTGTTCCAGCACATGAAAAGATATGGCTGATGTCAAAACCATGTTGTTTGTTTACAAACCCACAGTTGGTTCAGTTCCTTTCTTTAAAATCCTTCAGATTCAACTATAATTCTATAATAAACATAGGTTTCTAGTGCTCTAATGATGGACAAACAAAGCAATGTTTGGTGTCCTTGCAAGATTAGCTGTATCCAGTTTATAGCAAAGGGTGGAATTGAGAAGCGTTGGGTTTTTTCTTGCCATTTTTTTTAATGGCATCACAGAAAGTATGTGAAAAACAAACTGTTTTATGCATCTAGTGAGACTCAAGACTAACACTGGGAGAACAGGCTGCTTGCAGGCTGCTTGTACTTGACAGCTTCCAGGACGGGAAGGGGACGCAGGGGAAATGAGTTGAAATGATCTCAGCCCGCATTCTATTTACAGAATTCATTTCACAAGACTTAATCCATTAAGTATTACCTTGGCAGTGGCAACCCAGAAAGAAACCAAAAAAGATGTTGCTATTCTCCATAAAGTACAGGCAGCAAATCCACATCTCCTTACCAAACAGTGAGTCCTTACCAGGCATCATTCAGTAGAAAGCCTCCTGAGGAAGAAATATTATCATTAAACCTTTGTATTTTTATTTTGTGGAAAAAGACTTTATTTGGGGCAATAAATTAGCTTTTGCAAATTAAGAAGGAAAAAAAAAATGCCATGACACACTTTGAATTATTTCCAGAAGTTATTCCAGGGGTGTGCAGAGAAGGAATTAGAAGAAAATACACCCTTTTACAAGATCCGTTTCACCTCTCACTGAAAATAGAAGAAGATGTTGTGAGCTGCAGGGTTTTTCATTATCTTATTAGGTAATGTGAGTCATTAAGGCTAATTAATACTTATGCAGTGATTTAGATTGTAAAATGCTATAGAGGTGCTCACGGGTCCTGTTAAATAGTAGTACTTGGTTGTTAAGGAAATTTATTTTAAAACCAATTTAGCATTTGCTGGTTATGGGGAATGAGAGGTAGGGCTACACAGATGATAAAAACTTACTCTTCTCCCTGCATTTTCTGCTGCTAGTGCTAAGAAGGTGGCAGGGCAAAGCAAGCCTCTGGTTTGCTTGACTCTGCTCAGCTCTGCTGGAGCCAGTGCAAAAGTTTCCCTTAAATTAAATTGTACAGAATCCCTCTTATAACAAAAGGGGAGGGAAAAGAGAGAGAAAAGATCTACCAGACCTACACCGTAGGGATGCTGTGAAACACGCTCAAGGGATAAGCAGGCTGAAATCCTTGCGCTGGGGATGTGTTCAGGCATTTATGAAGGGATGGCACTAACCCAGATTGATGCTTGGAGAGGAGATCTCCTCATAGGGAGTAGCTGGTAGAGCAGTAGTTAGCACAGAAGCCTCCAGGATTGTTGCTGGACTTCAGTTTAGGCTTTGCTAGGAAGAGTCATGCCAGAAGTACAGCACACTGAAATGCTGCTGGTCAGTGTGGGTGAATGTAAGAGACTGAGAACTTGGCTGAAATATTTTGTAACAGAAAATAGCTTTTTGAATGAAATGTATGCAGTAGAAAAGTGGAGTTATTATTCTGGTTAAAACCTGAAACCCCCAATTTTTTTCTTTTATTTCCTCCTTCCGTGCTCTATAGTTTAAGAGGGGCAAGAGAAAAAGAAACATCCTATTCTTTACTTAAAACCAGAAAATAAACATTAGTCTTTATTGACATGAAAGTCCCCCAAAGTTCATAAAACATTGAGTGCTGCAAAATTCACGTTATATGTATCTATACGGTATTTTGAATATCTGCAGAATATAAGAGCAATCTTGTACTTCTTTTTTCGATTTTATTTCTACCTTTGTAGCACTTCTTTTACCAAAGCACTCTTTGCCACAACGTGTACTTCTTCGGCAGGAGGTGTACTTCTTCCTTCGTTGTGAAAGTCCTTGATCTATGCTCTTCAGTTCTGCTGCTTTAGTTATCTTTTCCTAATGGTGCAAATGGACAGTAAAATGAATGTAAATACAGTATTTCAGTTTTAAATGTAATACAAGGCACTGAAAATTATTTTATGGGTTAACAAGGTTGGGATTCATATTCCTTGTAAATCCATGTCTGAAGCGAGACTCAGATAAAGTGCCTTTAGGGCAAGTCTGTCCCATTATTGTGCTAGTGCTCCTGATTTCTGGCTTTCAAGGAAATGAGAGGTTGAGAGTTTTTAGGATAATCCCACACATAACTTTTAATTCTGGTGTTAAGACATAGTGTGGGGGAATTCACATGGGGAATGTTAAAAGCCTGATTTTTTGGTGGTTTGGCTGAATCCCTGAAGTCATGGAGAGATTCCACTTGTTTTTCAGGCAATCACTATATGTTGCTTTGAAAACACTTTGGAGGTGATAATTGGAAATATTTCTCTGTGCTCTGTAGATTAGAAATTGGGGCATGGCCATGAATTCTGCTAAAGGTTGGTATTAAAACAGAACCCCCACTTGGCAGAGTTAAAGCAGGAGTTATGAGACCATTTCTGAATAGCATTCCTAGTTATGCCCATACTTTTATTTACTTATTAATCACATTTTTACCATGCTAAACCAATGCCAGGGAATTCTAAGACAAGTAAAATAAAAATACTCTCTACCCCAAACTGTTGTCTCTTAGCTGAAGTAATGGAAAGGATGAGTGAAAATCTAATGTGGAAACAAAATTGTGGAGCAAAATGATATAATGCAAACTGTGAAAAATCTCCTGAGTTTGGGGAAGAAGGTAGATTGGTATTTGATTTTGAACTCTGTAAAAAAAAGAACTCCCTGTTGTGCTGTATTTGGTAAAGTTCAGTGTAAAAATGGCTCAACAAAAAGTTTGAACTCTTCTAATCCTTAAACAATGTGTTATGGAACAAGACATTTAAGTCACAATTAAATTTAGTGTATTAAGAAATATGTGAAGGTTCTTACCTTCCCAGGTGAATAATTGGTTAATTCTAAAAGATCTAAAAGATCTAAAGTCCTTGTGGTCTTAAAGGACCTATAAAAATATAATCTGTGCGAATTTACAAGTTTCTGTGTACCTGCCAGATTCCCCATCTTCCTGCCTTGCACCAGCACTATATTTGCACAGTGGCACCTTGAGGGTCTCTTCACGGCACCTTGATTTTCTGAGCTCTTGCTTGAACAAGGTAGGACAAGGTGGTGTTGACAGATTGCTGAAAGCTGTTCTGCTGAGCAACAGGACCTGGCTCAGCTACATGAAAGTATTTGCAGGTTGAAACAGCCCACTATAAGTAAGTGCTTTCAGGCTTTCATAACTCCTGGTTCAGAATACCTTTGGCATTTGTAAATATGGCTTGTTGGGGAAAATGGTTTCGAGCGCAGGAAGAATTTGGTGTAAGTCACTTCAGAAATACTCTGACAAACAATAGTCAGCACTTGAGTATCACATTCATCGCAGCTGACCTTTCGGCATAGGCGTAGTTTGTCTCATGAGCGGCGACTTCAACACGGTGAGCCTCAAGTGACACCTGAGAAGTAAGGACACCCTGCAAAGGTACAGCACTGACTGTAACACAAAAGAGAGAAACCTGTGGTGGGGGACTCACTGAACAGCATGGTGTATTTGATTTAATGTAGCACAGTATGACAGGTTCATGCTGATCAGCTCTCCAGCCGGCGAAGCCAACCGGCACCTCAAGCAAGATCCTTTTCAGACCTCCTTCGCTTGACCTGCAAAGCCTAGGTGGACCTAGGCAAGCTGGACCTGCAAGTAACTAGGTGGAATTGTCTTTGGTAAAGACCTCCAGGCTGTTGACAGTTTGGGCCTCACATGGGAGGGAGCTAACCTGGCCCTGGGGTGGGAACAGGCCAGCACTGTAGGCTCCTGGAGGTCTCTGCATTCCCCAGGTCTGTGCCCAAGGAGGATGGAGAGCAGAAGACAGGAGAGCACGTGAGCTGGAGGGGACAACTGTAGGTGAACAAGGGTACATCCCCTTTGCATAGTCAGCCGGAATATTCCTGAGGCTTGTACTGCTTGGGAGAGGAGAAAAAAGCTGATGTGAAAAGAGCAGCTATTAAGCAGCCCTTGTGTTGGAAGTGGACCTCATGACTGTCCTTAGCTCCACTGAGGCTTTTTTCTTCCAAGGTAGAGACTCTTCCCTTCTGAGACTGCTTTCATCCCTGTGTGGGATGCTGTAACCTTATTATCTTCTATGGAAAAAAAAAAAAGTCTTCTAAAAATATTGTCTATGCCAGTATTGTCTATGCCAGTGTGACTATGAATCAGTGGTCAGAGCTGCGAGGGAGAATTACAGCCTTTTCTCCCTGTTCTTTGCCGTGGACAACCCCTAGTCCTATGACCAGAGCTAATGCCTCTTTTAGAATCTACTTCAAAGTCTCCTCGGGGGGCAGAGCCTTTCTTATGAGTTAAAAATCAATTTGTTTAGGTGAGATCTTAAGGAGTGGAAGGCAGCAACGCAAAGTTTCAAACTCTGCAGAGGAGCTGCCAACACAAAGGTCACACAAGGTTTTGGTTACTCCCACTGTGTGCTGCAATGGGCTTTGTACAGACCAGGATTACAACAGGGCCAGTGCAGAGAGAGAGAAGACATGGATCCACCCTGTAGCCCTGTGGTTTTCTCAAGTTTTCTGGCACTGGCCGCTGTTCCAAATCCTAAAGGAGCTCTGATGGAAACCTGCCATCCTGGTTCAGATAATGGGGTAGGACTTTATTCTCAGTAGCACCATTGAACTACATGGAAAGTAACTATCATCCACAATTGGTTACTAGTGAGCACCTATAGACTGCTTGAAATAGCGTGGGTAGGATATTCCTTTATTTTCTCTTCTCTCATATGATGTGAGACTAGTTGAAACCTTGGCCTTCTCCATCCCCAAGGAGAGGTTATGTTTGATTCCTAAGGCCCAGCGATTTTAGCCTTTGTCTCACTGGTTGCTGGGGAGTGATGACGCTAAATCATGTCTCCCAAAAAGCCTTTATCCTTTGTGTAAATTAGCTGTTAGTTTCCTTCTACTGATGCAAGTCAAAACAATGTTTTTGCTGGCAGAATAACGTGGAATTCTGCCTCATCTTTTTTTTTCCTCCCATCAGCAAACTAGTATTTCCCTAACAAGTCCCCAGATCTGGCAGTTTTCCAGGGTTTCCCTTTTTGGTAGGCAGCAATAAGGAAGGGAATCTCATCTTGCTGCCAACTCACCCACTGGCAACATTCATCAGGGAGGGATCAGAAACCTTTTCCTTCGACTGCCTCAGAGAGAACAGACACTGAGAGTTCAGCTGGAGGCTCTGCCTGTGAGATATGGATCATCAGGGCTTGAATTAGAGAGCAAATACACACCTTTGCTATTCTTCCTCCCTTTTGCCCCTTCATTTAAGTGAATTTAAGTCCTGGTGACAGGTAATGCACAGATAGCCCTTGAAAGGGAAATGTTTGGTTTATCTCCCAGACAGGTGCGGACTGACTTCCCTCGCTCTGCTCTGGTCCCTTCCAGGATGGCGGTACAGCGGCAGGAGAGGGATATTTCAGCGCCGCAATCGCCTGCTCTTGGCTGGCTCTGCCAGCCTGCACGCCAGTTGTGTGGGTTTGATACCAGTTTAGCTTGCCAACTGCCAGCATAAGCTGTGTAACTTGCAACTCCACAAATGCCATGCCAGCATCTGTTTCTCATCCTACGGCGTTTGAAATAATGTGCATTTCCAGCTGTCTTCCCCTTCCTACCCGATTTCAAAGCGCAGTCCGTTGGTTCCACATTTTGTCTGAGGTGCGTTTCCAGGCTTGTGGTGTGTGAGCAAGGCAAAGTTGGTCAGGGGGCTGCAAGATTTGACACGAGCTGTCCATGCCCTCATCCTCCAGCATGTGTTGAAGCAGAAGAAACCCTCAGCTGCGAGGAGTCCTACAGCTTGTGGAATGCGTTAATTAAACAAGCGTCTCTGGAAGAGGTAAAACAGCAGAGGACCTCTGCAGATAACTTGGCAGCTCCCTAATACAGTATTCACAGCTTCAAGTCTCTCAGGGGAAAAACTGAACAGCCTTTATAGAGGTTTTTTAAAGCCCTACTTTCCAGTAGGAATGTAATTGAAGAATGCTGTGAAGGCCATGGAAGCATGCTGCTCACAAGCAGAAGAAAGATTAAATTCCAGTGCTTTGTTTGGGGTAAATTGCTGACCTTTGTCTTCGGCATTAAAGCCATCTGAAGAAAACCATTCCCAGCATACAGCAAGATGAGCTGCTTTTGCTGGATTCTTTTCTGCATGCAGTGTTAACAGTTTAATATGAATATAACAGGAAACAAGGAACATTGAAAGCATAATTCATTTTGAATGACATGATGTAAGAGGCGATTTCTTTTAAGGAGCTACAAGGCAAAGGGATCAGTGTTAAATATTTTAAGTGGGCTCTTGGAACAAACCCTTAATGGAATACTTCTCCCCCCCTCAGTTTTACAACTTTTAAGATCTACGTTTCCTTATAGTTCTTTTTTTTTATTTAGAGACTTGAAAACCTTAATTGGAACAGTTTTACTTATCAGGTTATAAAAATCTTCTATCTTCTGTCCCACAAAGTCAGTAAGTGTTAGTTTCTTCAACTCAGTAACAGTTCCCCATTCTGCCTTCTGGGCAGATTTACTCAGTATCAGTACAATTTCTACCCATTGAGTCAATGTCTCAAGGCACAACCCCTTCCTCTCTGCTACGACTAAGCATTTCCTATAGTAGCCTTATAATTTCCCAAATTTCTCCTCCCCCTTCGGACCCTGGGAAAGCAGATGGACCCTACAGGATGACCTGGAGGTCATGAAATCCAGGCCCTAGAGCTGGAGTGGGGAAGTGCATTCCAGAGGAGACAACCCTTTCACCAGGAGTGTCTGCAGCTTGGGCTTCTCTCCAGCCCGCACTACTGAGATGATACTGAGCTCTTCAAGTGATTGCAAGTGACATGGCCTGGGGAACGGAGACAGCAGATGTCTGGTATTTAGGCTGTTATGGCTCGGTGTTTTCCACTCGAGCTGCAACTCAGCTGCTAGTTAATGACGGTCACGGGGACCCTGTGCAGCACATGTCTCGAACAGGGCACCCGGGAAGAAAAATCCGTTGAAAAGCATCGTGCTGCTCTCGGTCATTTGAAAGGGGAGACAGCATGCGGGAAGCCAGCAGAGGCGTGAATCACCGTAGAGAGGTCCATATTCAAATATCCAGCCCACAGTTTTCTCATCAGTCATAAGGAGAAAACCGCTTGGCAAATCCAACCCAGCCCTGAATCTGAGTGACAAAACAGCCTCCTTCCTTTTGGCCTCTCAGAAATGCTGGCTTTTTCATGCTGCTTAAGTCAACCAGTTTTCTTTCTCACCCCAGTTTTATAAGCTCCAGTTATGTCCAGATATCATATTGGATTGGCCTGTCACTCAGTTGCCCTACAGCATAGATGGTACTGACCACATATGCTGAACCTTCTCTCCCATCAAAGCTCTGAACATGAAAGAGAGCTAGGAATGAAGTCCTTAGGGTTGGAGAGTCGGTGCTTGCATTGCTCTGCAGCTTCTGTCGCTGTAACAGGGCCTCACCCAAACTGAAGATGAACATGCCATGGTGTTTCATGCTGTTGCCTGTTGCAGCTGGGACACCTCGTAGGCATTTGCTCTCTCAAAAGCATACTTGTCGTTTCATGGTGTTGATCTGTTCAGCTGAAATGGAGTGCTGCAAAGTAGATCTTACTTGGACCTCCTGGTCTCTAACATGCAGCGAGTGTAACTTATGCCCCTATTAATTTTTAGAGATAGGGTATTTTGTGGCTTCATTTCTGACATTTCTTGTTATTAATAACCTACTGTAGCTCTTTGAAACTGCCACTCTTACCCAGAACTCAGCTGCCAACTACTCACAGACACTGAGAATTGTGTGATCCAAAAATGAAGGCAATGCTTTTGAGACAGCTGGACTGATGTAGACCTGTGCACCTATCGAGTGATACTGGACACAAGAAACTAAAAGTGGTCTCGTCTTAACTGTGGGCAGTAACAAACACAGAGTTTCTTTTTCAGTGGTTTCTTATCTTTACTTGATTTGAGGAACCCAAATATATTCCAACTGAAATATGGATAGCTACATGTGAATTTTAAAGCTGACCTTTGAGAAGACTTTGGGTCCCTCCAAGTGCAGTCTGAAAGACATGCTCTGTTTCAGGTCATTTCAGTTGTTCAGTCAGAAAATTATGGGAAGTCTGGAGGGAAGAATACAGGAAAATCTGGTTAGAAGGCAGAACACAGAGATAGATCACAAGTTAAAATGTCACACCAGAATGTTGAATTGTGAAAAAAGAGAATTTACGTTAGATGAATTGTCTGATGTGGAGAACTACACAGTATCACTGTTCCCAGTGAACTTTGTATGAACATCTTGGAATATGTGTAAAACTCTTCACAATGATGGATGCAGAGGGGAATTATCTGAATACAGAAATGTGATTATGATAATACCTTCAGTGAGGCTGTGCCAACGGTAGGACCGGGTGACAGAATGGGTGAAATCAGACTATCAGCACAGGAACCCAAGGCAAAGTGAATGCTCTCTTGGGTCTGTTCAGTGGAAATACCATTTGTGAGAGACAAAAGCATGCTAGAGACAGGTCTTGCTACCCTTACTGACCTAATCAGTCTTGATTGATGAGTAACCAGCACCAGTTTTCTTAATTGTGCTGGAAATTATATGTCTTCCTTCTGTTATATCTTTGCTGACTTGCTGCCTCTATTTGCACAAGCTATTGTCATTGAACAGTGTAATTTGATTCTGGGAAAATAAGTCAAGGAAAGGCCTGTGACATAGTTTAGCCTCCCTCCTATATCCTAAATGAGGTTGCTGTTGGGCAATTGGCAGTTGGAGAAGTTCCCCTCGTGACTTTATTCCCTATCGTGCAGTAATGAGAATTGCCCAATCTTATCCTGTTGGATTGCAGCTTCCATGCTTCCTCTGAGGTCCTCAGAATGCAGGAATTTGCCAGAAGCAGAGCCGTGTTCACAGCTGTGCAGATCCTGGCAGTGCTGATGGAAAGTCTACTGTCTTCACAGCATTGGACTGTTGCAGTTAGAGTGTTGATAACACTTCAGCTGGTTTTTGCTTCCTGCACCCCACTGTAAAACCAATGCATCATTGCAGGAACAAGCACCATAAAATAATTAAATTCAGGATATGACAATTTGTCTTCTTTTCTCCAAGGACCAGTCCTTTGACATTAAGAGTGTTGGATACATAGGTTTGACACCCTTTGGTGCCTTCAATTCTTACTCCATGATTCAGATATTTTGTTTTTCCAAGGCATTGATCATAATGAATATTGCAAATTTCTTCCATCTTCACAGAATCTCACTGCCTGTTCTGTTGTTATTTAAGCCTTATAAGTAGTGTACCTATGGTAAGTGCTGTTTGATGTCATCATGTCTGACAGAGAAGCATACCAAGAGTATTTAGTTCCATTTTTAATTCTCCTTCTAAGGTGTCTTCTGATAATGGTGGCCTGAAATAACTGGGGACTGGATTTACTGACTTTGGAGGGCCTTGGCAAGCCTTTCAGAAGTAACAGTCTAAATTGTGTGTTACTCTCAAGAGTAACAAATTAATTATATAGCCTACACATTTTTAATAGTAGATTTTAATGTAGATTGCTAATACTTACAAGAAAATTATATATTTCTTACGAGTTTCTCTATTAGATACAATTCCACAGTCTAACCTCAGCAGATGTGGAATAGTGTCTCCAGATGCTCTTAATATTTTCCGTTCCAAGTTCACTGATAAATTGAACATTCCCTTGTACAATACATAGCTACATCTGTTTGGCTGCAAGGATTGCTATGGGCTATGGCAGACAGAAGGACTCTTTAAAGGACTTTTTTTACTAAATGCTTCACTATGATTGCAATTATTAATATTTTAGTATTCTCCTGAGAATTAAGAGTATTAAATAAGTCAGTGATATGGCAGAGTCACTGACCTCGCCTGCAGAATGTCTTGAAGTCATTTCTGCAAGGTTTTTCAACTCTCCTTCATTTCTGTTTAGCTTATATCTGTGGATGGGCTATTTAAGGAAGATTTGTTGTCTAGATACCAAACTTCAAGATCAGTGAACTTCCTTGAGCTTAAGCAGCACGAGAGATTTACAGCTCATTTCAGATAGTGACGTTCAGAACAGCAATAGAATTCTTGTTAGAGACCTTCAACGGTTATCAATGGAAAATAAACAGTTTGGCTAGTCCCTGTGAGTTTATAGATAGAACACGATGGGAATATCATGGTGTGAGTAAAAACAGGCACACACAAGGCATGCCTACGCTGGTTTGCAGATGCCTGTGGGGTCCTGTCTGGAACAGCAGAGGTCACGCAGAATAAGCGAAAGCCCCAAAACCTGTTTGGTTATTACGTTTTTGCAGTCTTTGCAACTCTGTTGAATTCAATGGAGTTAGACCAACAAAATTGAAGTAAATGCCATGATGAGCCTGGCATTTGATTTTTATCTTCTTAAAGGTTGTATAATCTCCCTGTTGGTTGTTGAATTGCCATAAGGTACACTAGTATCACAACTCTGAGGTTGGAAGGAGCCAACCTGTATTCCTATTTGAACACGAAATATATAAAGGAAATATGAGCAGAGAAAGAAAGAGAATAGGTTGGATTGGATTGGATTAGATTAGAAGAGAGGAGGATAGAGTAGTATACAAGAAAAGTAAAGAGAGAGGCAGATATATAGACAAGACCAGAAATAGTGTGGACTGAGCATGTAAAGCGATAGCATAGAAAGACAGCAGAAAAAAGGGTGGGTAGAAAAAGGAAAAAAGACTAGATAATGATGAAATTGACTAAATGTGCAGTAAATGTGTTTAGTTTTGTTTTAAGGCAAGGCAGCCATACTCACCATGCTGACTGTGTGATTCAAAAGTGGTTTGGCCGTTCCTGAAAAAAAAAAAAAAGGAAAGAAAATTCTCCTGGTCTTTGGCAGAGGAGAAGGTAACAACCTTCCAAACACCCTAATTTCCTTTCATTTAAAGCCTGGCATCCAAAAAATGGGGAGGTTGTCGTCACATTATGAGCGAGTTCATTTGAGAGCACGATGGTACACACAAGGGAAGCTGGCCAACAGAACAGGGAGGAAGAGAGGCCTTTTGCAGGCTTTTTTTATTCCTGTGGGACATACCTGGGACCCTCCAAGGCAAAATATGCTTACCTTCATCCACAACAAATGTTCTCCAAGTGCTGTACCACATCTGGCAGTTGCAGCCAGGGCCAACTCAATGCTTAGTGATGCCCAGGACTGAAATTCTGGTCTATGTGGTTTGCCATGTGTGGGACTATCAGATGAGATCTTTCAATTAGCTTGTGTCTGCTCTGCTTGGCCACTGCAGCCTATATGGCATTTCTTGTTAGGAGTAGGATGTTAAATGTAGTGTCCTGGCTAAATTCCAGCCTGGGTGTTTATATTCTGCTCACTTAAATGCCATTGTGATTGTCGGATCATTATATGAGAGCAACTGTGGAGCTTGTCCTTTGCTACTAATGAATATGCCCCAAAGAGCTGCTTTATGGGGAGGCACATTAGCTCCTCTCTGAGGACCATGAGTTCAAGATTCATGTTAATAATGATAGCGTGCACCAGACCAGACCTTGTGGATTTTTTTCCCTCTTTTTTCTTCGTAATCTCAAGGTTTATTTGCTTACTCTTGCAGTATCATTGATTTTTCTACAGCATTAGTGTCCCTGAATTATCACATGATGTATCTCCAGCATGTTGCTGTACCATGGGTCCACGTAATGGGTGAAGGATAAAAACCGTATCTTTTAAATCAGTGCAGTTTCTCAAATCACAGTTCTGCAGGAGGCTTGTTTAGTCTGGTTCTGTTTTGCCAGAGCGTGTGTTTTTATGGAGCCTCCTCCTTTACCCGAATAAATCGTGATTCTTTTTTGCTACGTCAATAGTAACAAAAAACCTACTATTTTTTGAGAAAACCTACTATTTTTTGAGAACTTGAGAAAATTTGGAAGGTGGATTTTACAGACATCCAAAAGCAATGAATATTTATTCATATTCTCTAAACCTTTCCACTCACCGGGGCAGGACTGTCTTGGTTTTCTGTGTTTATTTAGTGCCTAGCACCATGCTCCCCCTCATATGATCTGGGTGCTCTGCCATGATTGGGCATTAGCACAGTAAAATAATCCTTATTAGTAATAAAGTTACAAATTAATAACAGGAGGAGTGAATGAGGAGGCTAGACTTTGTTTTCCCTGCTCTGCTCCTCTGGGAGATTTGTCAGGCAGATCTCTCAGTTCCAGCAAGAGCAATTCTGCAAGGACGGAGCAGTGGTCTACTTGTACTCTTTAAGTCTCATATCAGCGAAGTAGCCACTGACTCCCCCTTGTAAAGAGGCTGTGGGGTACCCAGTATGCTTTACCCACTGCTCACGCTACTTTCCATATTAAAATACATATGTAGGAGTGCGGGAGTGTTCCCACTGGAGTTTCCCAATTAAGGCTGAAAGAGAACTCAAACCATACGTTGATGAATTAGAGAGTTCTTCCACCACAGAATTTCTTTGCTAACATTCTTCTCCCTTTGCAGGCCAAAACCAGGCATTTATTTAATTTTTAAAATTATCAATTGAATTATCTTATTTTCTAGGTGTAAAGAATGGTAGGACTTACTGAGCTGTAGAACGGTGGCGTGAATCGGCCACGTCAGGCATACTGACCTACTGAAGGGTGATAGGATCCTGGGTTTCACGTAAAAGGGATGCGTGCCATGGGGTGGAGAAGCAGTTATAGATCTCATTAAGGCCAAGTACGTGGGCGTGCTGTTTTATATTTCAGGTTTATTTTTACCTGGAACATAATTAATTCAAGAAGCTGCTTCCACAGGTACTATTTTTAGATAGTCCTGGGCCCAGCAGAGGAAAGGAAGCCTCGTCATTTCCTTCTAGTTGGGTTGCAGCGAACAGAACAAGAACAATAGTTTCTAAGAGGGGATCTGTAGGTTCAAGCCTTCTTACATAATGTAATTGGAAGCTGGAGTTCACACACGAAGAACGCGTCCTTGTGTGTGTCCTGCAAACAACACAACAGAAATACTGGGCTGTAACTTGCATAGCACGTAACCCTCTTTCCCAGCAGTTTAGTGCATGCTATTCCTAGCAGAGTGCAACACCATAGCTTTAACACCAAATTCCTTGTGTGAATTTAAACACACCCAAACGGCCTGAAGTTGCCTTTGGATCCCTTGACTGACAATCAGGAGAGCTGAAGGTCTGTTCTTCATGGGGGGACAGCCCCATTAAGAGGTTCAAAGCTGTGTTAAGGCTGATGTTGCTCATGCAACAGGCAGTAAAATGATCTTGCCCTGCAAGTGCTACTTCCTACATTTTCTTCTTGACTTCATCTCCACAGATGAGATCAGTGGAAAGGAAGATGGGGAGGGAATAGCATGGAGATTGCAAAACATGCTGGGAGAAATGTACTTTTCCATGCATGTCTTGCTTGCTGGACTGCACATTCCTCTTTGGTTTTGCTGGTAGCTAGGCAGCTACCCAAAGCAACAAATCCAGGTGCCAATGAAACTTTCCATTGACTGAAGTGGGTTCAAGGGCAGCAGTAACAACTCACAATTCAGTCTCTTCTGAGGCCACAACACAAGGTCCCATACATTATTTTTAACTGCAAATTATTCCAAAATCTCTCTCAAAACATAATCTGTACTTCATGCTGCATATCTTACCAAGGATTTAGAAGGAAAATGGGTTATTAGTACCTAATTTACATTTTATGTTTTATCCTTCCTGGCAAGTTAAAGCTGTGGTCAATGGTTCGGCCCCAAATGGCCTTTCATTACTCAGGCTGTCCAGACATTCATAACCTTGTGAGTCCTTACCAAAGAGGCTCATGTTTGTGCCAGAAATATTGAGAGAAGAGAGCGCTCATGTGGAATGTGCATAATGTAAGAACGAAATGGAGCTCAAGGAAAAGAAGGTAATATTAATCCCTGATAAGCAGATAGGGATGCTTAATTATTAGAGATCATAAAATTATACAAAGCATTGCAAAAATCTTATGAAGTCTCTCTTCTTTTTCCTCATATTCTGCTGTTTTATGTTCATCAATATAGGCTAAAAACCAGTCTCTGGAAAGAAGCTGCTTGTGTTTTGATTCCCATGTAACCCTCAAAGATAGCATCCTCTTTGAATTTTCCAGTCAAGCCTTCGGAATGCAGGGAGAATACTCACAGGTCAAGGTCCTAAAACATCAGCAGGCAGGACACAACTGCCCCTGTAACACATCACAAGTAATAAAGCCAAACCTTCTGAGTAAGGATTGCTGTTACTAGGGGGCTGGGTAGCACCGTCCATTATTAAGGTTGCCTAATATTGCACATTATAAGATTAAGATTTTGCTAGAGTTATGTAGACTGAAATTTTCCATGCTGGATGTTTTCTGTGCCTTTTTTTTTTTTTTTTTTTTAATTAAAAGCAACAGGCGGAAAGTGGGAACCGGGATAGTCGGAAAGACAACCAACATCAGTCCACTGGGGGAATGAGCCAGGTGAATTAACATCACTATAGCCATTCCCTTAAATATTCAGGCTAAGTGCGGATAGTTTATTCCACTTTCAGATGAGTTTAGTTACATTGCCTGTTGCTGAGGGAGTTCACAAAGGTTAACTGTATTTTGCTGCAACTCATCTATCTATTCATCCTCTTCGTCCAAAAGGAAAGAAAGAGGCCATCGAGGGTGCGTTTCATGGAAGGATCCCATCCTGAGGGTCTTGGAATGCTTTTCCCTCCAGTGAAAGAAATAGCCACTTCAGGCTGAGATGCAGAGACTTAGCAGGTGTCTCCCGAAGGATGTCCCGTTTGAGAGCTGTTGCAGAGCTGCCGGTGTGCAGTAAATTCATATCCCACTTGTACTGCTGCCTACTGTCTTGACAGTGTAGGATCAGAGCCGGGGCGAGGATTTGGGACCCATTATCTACAAAGAAAGTGGAGGGAGCTTTTCATCTTAAGGGAATTGGAATGGAGAAGCAGTGCTACTGGGAATGCTGGTGAGAAGTTAGGGAGGGAAGGTGAAAGTTAAAAAATGGGGAACCATGGTCCACAAAGACACTAGAGCTGAGGATGATCAACTAATACAATTTACAGCCCCTTTCCCAGCTCCCAGCAGCACAAGCGGATACAGTGACATCCCTGTTTCAGCTCTGCTGGTATGGCTATCAGTATTGGTGTCAACACGATGGAGTTTCTGTTTCAAACTTAGGAAGGAGCTCAGGAAAAGCTGTGATGAAAGAACATTCTTCCAGTTGGCAAGTCGAAAGTTCCCAGCTCTTTGTGTGAGCTCTTTTTAATGAGCAACGGCTCCTCTGTTAGTCCGCAGCACTCTTTTTTTTCCTCCTGTTTTCCAGTTCCTTAAAAGCCTAGGAAATTAAACATTCAAAAATACATGTTAAAACGATGAGCACCTAACATGGATTTTTAATTAAGGCTGCCTATGCAGCTTAGATTCGGATCTGTGTATATGTCATGTGCTTCATTTTCTTTCCCAGGAGCCCTAATGCAGTCAGTTCAAAAAGACTGAGTTAGTCTGGGGGTGAAACTGTGCCGTCTGTTAAAGGAAGATAGAATAACCAACTCATTTTTGCATGAAGTAAAAGGTGTGTGATACATTTAAATAGGGATTTGCAGCATCAAAGGAAGTTGTGTCACAGCCAAGGCAGTTGAATTGTCTCATGGCCAAACACTAGGGAGCTGGGCAGGGATACACTCTGCTCAAACTAGGTCTTACGTGTTGACAAGCCAGTCACTTGAAACAAGCTTTTCACAGCTGGCCTCTAATTGGGCATTTTTCATTTTCTGAGTAGCTGCCTTGGGATTTTGGGGTCTCAGTAGTAACATCTGCAACTGAAGCAAATGGAAGATTAGTTGTGAACAGAGAGGAAAGCATGTAAAGTTAAGTACATGGAACGTCAAGTTGCACCCATCAGTGGATACTTTTTACCATAAACTTTTTATGTTTAAGTTCCCCATCTGTAAAATTGGACTAATGACATCCTTTTGGTCTCCCAGAGGTGGCGTGAAAATAGATCCATGAATACGTGTGAAGTATTCAACAGCGAATGCCACAGAAAAGTCCACGGGGAAATGAATCACTCTGTCTTCAGAGCAGGCCTGACCGGGGTGCAGTAAATAAAGTCTAGGGCCACACACTGAACCAGGGGAGAAAACAAAATGCTGAATAGCTGCTCATTAAGTAAGCACTGTCCGTTCTGTGCATTGAATGAGGCGAAGGTCCTGTGGGAACAACAGTTTTCAGTGATGTAATTAAAGACTACCAGAACGCAGGCACGGTGAGGAGTGGCACTCAGGCTACGCGGGCAACAGTAATTCAGGCTTTTCCTGCGTTTTGAGGCTCAACTTTGCAACCTCAATCACGTTCCTTTAATAATTGGGGTGTGTCAATGTAACACTACAGCTGAATTCTTCCTTGTGGAATATTATGTCTTATAAAAAAAAAAATTCTGTAATCAAAAGCGAATGTGTTGCATTACTTCCTGTTTGCTTCCCATGCCGCTGCGGTTAATTGCCTCTTTCCTGTGGTGGAATGAAGACTGTTGAAGTCCAATGGCCTCAACCATGGGCTGCTTATTGGATGTGGCATGTAAGCAGCAGGGATTTCCTTGTCCCTGGCTAGGGACCTGCATACTTTACCTCTCCCATGCAAGTAGGATGAAATTAATCAGTGTTGGTTTTCTCAGCAAGCAATGAAATTTCAACCGCTGCAATGTCGGAGGAGGAAGACTCCTCAAAAGGGACCAGGAGAAAACGCATGAATGAGAAGTTCCTGCCAAGACATGAACACTACGCTTGAGTGTGTCTGAAACATTGGGCGCAGAGAGTAAATAAGCCCCATGACAGGTCTAGCCTAAATACCCAGCACTTCCATGGCAGGTAGCCCATACTTTCACCGACCTTGGCATCGCGACGAGGATAATATTTTTGCAAGGATGAACTGCACTCGAACAATGTCTCTAATGTTTCGGTGTCGTTGCAAACATGCATTCCTTTCAGATCGGCCATGTGGCTCTTCTTTTCCATCCCTTTTTTCCCCTTTTCCTTTCATAGAAGTACATTTTATGTGTCTGCTGAAGAGGAAATCCCTGTCTTCTGTGCAATTCCTGGGCTCACCTGGGGACTCAGAAGACAGTACACCTCAGTCCAGGGAATGTAGGTGTTAACCCTTAGCTGATGGTTCTCTTCTAGCCTAGCTCACTGTACTCAGTGTTCCCACATCTCACTCTCATAGCAGAATCTGCATATCTCTAAGAGTATAATTTCACAGGGCAATCTTGACTTCCATATTTTGTGAACTCCTCCCAGCAACTGTTGCACTCTTTAATGAAGTAAGAGGAGCAGCCTAGCTATGCAAATGGGCCACAGAATATTGCTGGTGAAGTGACAGCTTGCTCTAAATATCCAAGCACCAAAAAGCCATATAGAGCATCTACCCTACCCATTCTGGAGATCAGCATGAAGATACAAGCACAAGAGGCTACTCTTTTTGGTAGTAGAATTGAAAGAGCAACCAGAACCTAAGTGGCTGCCCCATAAATGATCCTTTTCCCCAAGAAAAGAGTCTTAAGAGCACTTTAATCTCTGAGCATCACTTCACGTTTATGGACACAGAGCTGATGCTTCACACAGAGAGAAAGTGGTGTCACCCACCCGGTAAAAGGCAGCGTGAGCTGTTGCAGAGTTCCCACAGGTGGAAATAATCCCATACTGATCTCCAGCCTGATCCACCCCACCTGCCTATACATTCTTGAGTGGAATAGATTGAGAACAGGTATCTCAAATGATTAATGACATCTGGCTGTGATGCTGCTCTTACCATACCAGTGCTATACCTTTCCATGTGTCGGTCTGGTAAAGCGGTTGATGAGATAACAGGATTAGATTTCAGTGCTGTATTTTCATGCTGATTTTCCCAAGTAGTGTGTGTACATCTCCTGTTGATATCCTTGAGTGAAGCAATGTCTGAGTGGGTCAGCACTTGGCTGGAAGGGTGCTAGAGCACACTTCAGACACGCATTAGAATCTCAGTTATTGATGTATTTCCTCACATCTTACGGGTAGTACAAAGGCGTGGTGAAGTATCCTCTTCCAAGTGAGAAGTAAAACGTCTAAATATGTCTTCAGCAGCCAAACACTGTAGCACTAATGAGGTAGGTAACCCAAGTTCTTGTTAAATTTGTCTTCTGTCCACTGAAATTCTTCAGTAGCTTTGGAGGTGATAGCCTGGGCTTCTTGTTTTGCAGATCTAAGCATCATTATTTTGTGTTGCTGAACGTTTGTGGTCATATGTTGAAATTTAGGAAACAAAATGTTATGGGTAAAAAACACTTCATAAAAGGATAAGGCATTAGGCATATTACAGTGTGAAACTAAACCAGGAAACAACAGAAAAAAATGAAGAGATAAACTGGAAAAAATGCAAATATTAGAATAACCTTTAAGATTACAAATGTTCTCACTTAGTTTCCCTATGACAACCCAGGTTTCCTAAGAATGAAGAGGACGTTCTCTCTAAAACTGCCTTTCTTTTTGGTAGACCTGAGCGAGAATGTTCGTGGTTCTTGTGTTTGGACGCCAGCTGCCAAGCTCTACACCCATCTCAGTTATTTGGTATGAAGGGATCCTCGGTACTGCAGACTCCTGCCAAGAAAGAGCAAAAAATACTTTCCATTGGCAATCCTCTCTTGCACAAGTTCCTTTTAGTGTGTCTGGAGTTTCTAAATGTCTTTAAAATCTCTTTTCCACTGTTCATACCAGTTTTACTCAGCAGCTCAGCTCCCTCACACCCACTCGGATGGGGCTGTCATTCAGCAGGCAATCAAATCAGCTTCTGAATATAAATCAAGCCCAAGTCAATCTCTCTATTACTACAAGTAGACCACTTGCACTTGGGCAAAAGATCCAGTTAAGTGCTAATTCAGCAGTGTTGTCAAAGGTCAGTGATACCCTTTAAAATTGCTGAGGATCAATTTTTTTTAGTGTATTATTGTCTCTAACTATTTAGGTTGATGGTTGAGCTTATTTTGCGTTTTTGTAAACGTTGGGATTGACAAACTCTTAAAAAAATAACTTACCAGTACAAGATGGCAGAGTTTTGTCATAGTTGAACTTCGGGCTTTCAAAACATCAGGTGAAAAATTGAAAGAAAGATAAAAAAGTAGATTTAGCAATGAAGTAACAACTAATAGCAAGTGGTATTTTGTTAAAGCAATCACTAGTAAGATGGCTGAGATGTTTAGAATTTGCAGTGGCTGTTGCATAGCATGCAGAGTTAGCAATCCCCGTGAACAGTTTTATTATGTACCTGTCACAATGTGTGCTGCTTAAATAGGGGTTCGCAGAGCGGCTGGTGGCTACGTGCGTTCTGCCGTTTCAGTGACCTGGAAGAGGTTGAGTCTTGATGGCTGCTTCAGGTTCTACCTAGGCTGGTCTAAAAGTCAGAGTAGTTTTGCAGAAGTCTTTTCATCTTAAGAAAGTGATTCACAAGATGTCTCCTTTAGTTTCCTGGAATCGAGGTGTTTATTTTGTGCTATGTACAACAGCAACAGCGCAGTAGATTTCATAACCTTAAACATTCAAATTACAACTTTTACTGAAATTTTCTTTCAGCATGTATTACTCAGAATATCACCAGGCAGGAGACTAAATAACAGCACTAGGCAGAAAATAAGTTAGTATTCCAGTTAAAATCTTTAGGACTGGACATAAAAGTCCTAAATTTAAAAAAAAAATCTCAGTAGCCACCTTCTTTGAGGACAAATCATCTAGTTCTGTCATCCCGAGCCAAAGCAGAACAAAATGAGAACAACCAAGTGTTTGTTCCCTGAATTTCCCAGGGCACTTCTGAGGTGAGCTTTCATATTTATTTGGGGGATTTTTTCCATTCCTCTGGCCTTGCCGCAGAGACATTGTTGAAAGTCATTTAAGAAGATAAAGACAAACTCCTTTTCTAGTGGAGGTGGTGGTCATGGTTATGGTGTGGGCAGCCATTCCCCTGGGGCTGCAGAACAAGCACCACATTCAAGTGCTGGGAAATTTTGGTGATGGTGCATCTTCTGTGATCAATGTGAAGTAGTTGGGAAGTCCACCGTGCTCTGAATAGCTTTGTGACCAGCCATAAAGACAACAGTCCAGACACTGTGCTCAGGAAACCTCATCAAAGGCAGCGATCTGGGGGCATGTGCTTTTCAAGTGTAATTCATGGGAATGGTAACCAGCTTAGTACTAGTCATTGGAATTTTTTAACTAGCAGAAGTGTAACGTACCTGTCAGTCTGTCTATCACTCAGTCCATCTACCTGCTGGTTTTCGCTTTTTGTTCCCTTTCTATTCACTGTTATTCTAACTGGTAGCCAAATGCAAAAGAAAGGATGTGTTTAAGAATGTGGTACCTAATAATTTTGGTTAAGAAAAGATTTTAAAATATTCCCATTGCACATTCACAGTCCAGGTTTCCTGGCGGTTAATCACGGTGCATGCATTTCCACCCTCATGCTGATGTTGATTGTGGAGCCTGAGTGACAGTCTGAGTGTTTTACTCACCTAAATTGTGCCTGACGAAGGCGGGAAGACTAGGCTTGATCAAAGACCCACTGGAATCGATGGGAATCTTTCCATCCATTTCAGCAGGCTTAAAGATCACTTTCATTCTTTGTAAGAATGATTTGTCATCTTTCCCTGCATCCCCTATGTCACGTTTGAGCCTGCAGCATCTGTGGTCTGCGTTTGAAGTCTGGGCTTGATCAGTGACCCACGTGGAAAGGATGCAGTTGCCTGAAAAAGAAATGTTAGAAGATACCCGAAGTGTTGGAGGAGGGCTGGAATAACTCGGCAGAGTAACTCAGATTTTGTTAGGGTGAGAATTTGTCTTCTGCTGGCCAATAGCCTCGTCTCAGGGCAGAGCATTCACTCCTCACCATTTAACTGTGCTGCTGGCACAAGGCTGGGTGACCAAATGTATCCCCTGAGACAGCTGAGGGTCCCTCCCCTGGTTCTGGACCCCACTTGTGTTTTTCTGTGTGGTGACTATATGAGCTCACAGGATCTGGTTTGATCCTCGTGCTGCAGCTACGAAAAGGGTGGGTGGGTTGTTATCTCTCCTGCCAAAATTTTTGTCCAAAATCAACAAAGCCACATATGCGTTCTGGTTCAAGTACTCGTGCAAACATATTTATGCAACTGTTTGTGGGATTTGACTTTCAAATAAAATTCCATGACCAAAGCTTCAATACAGCTGCTTTCAAAAAGCAAATGGGAAGATCCATAATATCACCAAAGTGTATTTAACTTCAAATTTGTTACAATATTCTCCCAACATTTTTTCCACATTGGTCCAACTCCAAGGTGGAGTTTCCACCTTCAGTGTAATGCCACTGTGATGTGTGTAGTTTATCCCTGTGGCCTAATACTGTGGAAAGAAAAAGTTATACAAAGCAAATACTGTCTGCATCTGAATAATTACATTAGATGTTCGATGATCAGGAGATTAAATGTTGTTTGTTTTAAAAAGGACAGCAGACGGGCAGAGAAAATTAAGTTGGCAGGACTTAAAACCAGTTTGGGGTAATTCCATTGTCTCAAGTAAGCTTGATTGCATTTGTATTTTTAATTAATTAAACTTGGATAGCCAGCGCCAAAGCAACACTTGCTGTAACAGCATAGATGAGGGTCTCCAAGTTTTTTGTAGAAAATCCTAAATTCAAAAGGAAGAAACCAACCAAGGCCAAGAAATATGTTCATCCCTGGGGCTTCATGTGTAAGGTCTAGAGCTTTCTGCAGCCACGACGTGCTGGTTTTAACCGCAGACCGGGACGAGCTGCTGTTTAAAGTAAGGAATCTATCAAGCCATTATCCTGTCAGAAGTTGTAACAATTTCCATATTTCATTAGAAATAAAGAAAACAGATGAAATATTTATTGTTAGAGGGAGTGTGCTTTTGCCACGAGCAGCACAACTTTATCACAGCCCTTGGCTTCAGCGTTTCGGTCCTGCACCTGCACCGCTCTGGCCCTGCCAAGATAAACACTCTCCAAGACAGGGGCTACGTCGTCATTTTTAATCTCTGTGAAGTGCCAGGTGAAGTTATGGAGCAGTATAGCGGTTAATGTATAAAAAGACTCTGCTGTGCTCTCTTGGACTAAATTTCCGCTCTGGGGGTTTGCACTGCAAGTAAATAGCCAAGAGCCACAGGGCTATCCAGTAGCACTCTGGGCTCACATGCTTTAATATACTTATTCTGGCCACGCTGCTTTGAGGTAGGGCAGTGTTATTAGCCCCATTTCATAAATACAGCATGTCACTGAGGTCTGCAGGACGCAGAATGTTGGTTGTACTGGTAAGTGAATTCCCATGGGAGCCTAGCTGCTTGTGTTGGGCTTTTATAACGTGACTTACTGCCACAGTTCCTGGGAATTTTTGAATGAACTGAAATGAGGCATTTTTATTGCTGTCTTGTATTCTCTAACCATCTGTCTTGCCTCACTTTTGAAATGCATTGCTGAAGGCAGGGCAAATGGAGAGTCTTCAGCATCTCAACAACAGGTTTATATATTAAAAAAAGCACCAGATACCCAAACCAAACAAACCCAAAACCCCAGAAAAAAACAGACAAACAGGGCAAGAAACTTCCCTTCTGTTACTTCCTCCCATTCCTGCAACATTCCCAAGTAGTCACCATGAAAAGGAGATCCCTCACTACCTTTCTGTACATGTACTTGGCCAGGTTCTCCAGTTCAAACAGCAATATCCGTGTTTCTTCATCTGACATGGGCCCATATTTTCAGTTTCTCAAAGAAAGAAACCTGGTATGTTTTTCACTGCAAGTACATGGCTTCCCAGCAAAGTTTATGGAATTCCGACTGGCCGTGAGATCTCCAGTGCCAAAGGCCATCGAAAAATCAGAAGGTAGTAAGTGGGTCTGCCGAAGTGTTAACATGGCCAATCTTGGGATCTTGCTTGTGAACACAAGGATTATCTTTTGTATTGAAGACTATTTATAAGAGATGGAAAACCGTCTTTTGTAGAATGCGAGAGCTAATGTTCCAGCTTTCCAGATTATTCTGAAATACAAGAGCAACACAGACACTGTTAATAATGCAATCAAAGCAATTTAAATCCTTTTAAAGGATCCACAAAGGATCCTTTGATAAGAAGCAACTTTCATCAGCCTCAAAGACTAGGCAGCTTAGTATGTACTGTTTATTAGTTTATATGTAGACAGTCGTAATTCCACTTCTGGCTGGAGAAGAGCAGCAGTAAATTATAAGACACATTCATAAGTGCTAGTGTTAGACTTGCTGGTTTTAAATGAAAAATGTATTTATATTAATATAGCTCTAAATGGGGTTATTCAGTATTTAAAGACGCAATTTGTTTTCCATTAGTACCCTCACTGGACACAGAACAACTCTGAAAACTTTAAAGGCTTTGCTCTTTTCTTTTTTTCTTGACAAAAAGAAGGAAATTGCTGCAAGTGCATTCCGTGTGATGGGCTGGGAGAGTCTCTTTAGTTCAGTCACGCTGCATGATTTTTAATCTTGCTTTTAGTACCTTCTTTTCATTGTGTGCCTCTGTAAGAGAGCTTACATGTAGAAAGCAGAGATGGGCAAAACCCCCAGAAATGGTTTTAGACTCAGGCTGGCATGGTTAGGATCTCCTTTAGCAGCATCTCGCCCAAGTTTGATTGAGGAGGGAGGCATGCGGTTTTGGGGCGTCTCTAGCCAAAATTTCTATCCATCCCAGGGCTGGTGGGATTTGCTTTGAGACGCCTCAGCCCCTTGGAAAAAGAAAGTTCTACTTCTGGTGTGCCAGCAGTCTTATGAACAGCCTACTAGCTCCTTCTGGCCCTGCTGCTGCTCCCATTGTCCAGCTTGGCCGAGGGACTGAGGGTTCCCCTGTATTCGAACGCTTTCTTCCATGAGTTTTGGGTGCTTTCTGTTATTCCGGACTCACACTAGGGGAAGAGGACAGCAGACAGATAATAGACTTGGAGCAATGTCTGTTTGAAAAATTTTGATTCACCTTGAAGAAAAAATAAATTAGGAAGGGCAGATGAGTTCTCATCTGGGGTCATTGCACATGAGCAGGAAAAGAAGGATTAATTCTTCCTAAATCCACTTTGGGTTTTCCAGGTGTTGAGAGTGGGGTTTTTTGGTTTGGGTGGGGTTTTTTGGCTTTTGGTTTTGGTGGTTTGTTTTTAGGCAGCAGCATTACACTGAATTTGGATCTTGCTCACTTGTAATATAGGCTGATTTAATGCCAAGGAGGGTGGAGATCCAGAGGCCAAGTCCAACTATTCCTGTGCAGCAGCATGGTGCATGTCTTCTTGGCGATTCTCCAACGCATTTCTTTGAAATATCTTCTCTTGGGATTCCGGTGTGGCAAAAAGGAAAATAAAATGCTCCTTAATAGGTAGTATATAAGGGCAGTCATGGGCCACACCAGTGATGACTGAAAAGGTGTTCCTGGCTTTTGTAGACTTGAGTAGGGAGATTTAAGCTGAGCTCATTCCCCCCACCCCCAAACATTTACAGGAGGAAACCTCACCAGCTGGGTGCAGGTGTTGGATCAGGAGCCCTCCAAAACAAGGGCTCTTGCCCAGAAACAGAAGTACAACTTTCCGTCGCGGTCTCCTTTAGACACCTGCCGTTTACACTGAATGAGCAGCAACAGCAAAGACTGTTTTCTGGCCAGCAGTCTGCACCCGGTTTTGTAGCTCACAACCAACCCGTCAAAACCTGCAGGTATATTGCAAATGGGAAAGTGGAGGGGGACCTGGTCTCTCTGCAGATCACTGTTTCACTCCAAAATCAATACAGTGATATTTTGAGTGGGAGAAAAAAAAAATACTAGGTACTTAATTGGGAAATTAGGATGAAAAATTCTTCACATGGCACAGGGACACTGTTATCTAATTAAAATATTAGATTTTTTCCCTCTTACTTGGAAGTCAGAGATTTTATTGGCAACAACTTTATTACCTTGTTTCTTGTGTTTCACTGCATCTATGGCATGTTTTGATCAGTATGAAATTTTACTAATAGCACTATTTTTCCTAGGCATGTATTTAGGTATTTTTCAAAGCCTTACCAGAATATCTGTTAGGGAACAAATTAGGCCATAGACTTTGCATGGTGATGGCATTTTCTGTATGCAGGTATAACACTTTAGGGATGTTCTGTGTACTGGGTGCTCTTTAAAATAGTATTTCAATACATAAGCTGTGACTTAAAGGGAAAAATGAGTCAGTAGAACTTAGAATAAACATTATTTATCTTATGAATGTTCATTATGGCATTTTATATACTACCTTTTCTATATTAATCTGTGTCGTTACTCTGTTAGGAAGATGAAGAACTTGCTTCCATGTGCCCATTATTTTCCAGTGACCATTTCTAAATAAAGAGTTTGATATCAGTGAGAAGTGACTGCTTTTTTTAGGGTTTTGACCCACCCAGCTTTTCACCCCTGTTTTGGGTGACTTTGCAGGTGGTAAACAGGACTGCGCTGAAGCAGGGGGATCTGACTACCAAAGATATCGCTCTCAGAGCTGTTTTAGTTACACTTCATCATCGTAAGCATATGGTTTCACTTCCAAGTGTTTAACATTTCCATTTCCTCAGGAAATCATTCTTTCTATTTTTTAAATTTTTGAAACTGGATGGATATTTTTACTGGCAGGCGGACCGAGAGCGACACGACGATTAGGCCCAGCCCAAGGGAGCCCCTGGCTGTGGTACCCGCGTGGCTCCCCAGCCCCTGCCCTCGTGCAGCAGCTCGTGAACACCACTCAGCCAGGTCTTTGGGGTGCAGCACGCTGTTAAAACACTTCTGCTTTCCTTCTTTCCTTACTATAATAAAACTGTGCACTCTTTTTTTCTGCCTTAGCTAAGAGAGGTGTTTTTCTTTCTTGGTCTGCTCCAGGGCCCATGCATCCCAAAAATTAGTTGAGAGCAGACTTAGTCAGGCCAATGGCAAGATCAGGGCCTAAGAAAATACGTTGTGTCACCTACAAGGAATGAAAGCAGTTGCATCATGTATTTATTGTCTGTATTGGTATATCCAGCACTTAAGCGAACATGACCGAGGAGTGGATGGCTCCAGGGAACAGCTCTGGCTCTTGTTTTTTCAGAGATTATTTCTGGTATTTCCTTTTTCCTCATTTCGAACGGGTCACCTTTCTCACATGTTGGCCAAGTTATGTACTGTAGGAGGAAGTCTGTGCTCATGTCTTTATGTTTCATTTATCCACATATGTAATAGTGTTGAGCTGCTTGTTTTCTTTGCCTGCTTTGCTATCAAGTGCAGTTATTGGATGTGCAATTTGCACGCTTATTTAGCTGATATCAGTAGCCCTTTTGTTAGAAGAGCATCCTCTGCTACAGTGAGTGTCGCCATATCATAACTTTGATAAGCTAACTGCATTTGTACAACAAGCGCTGTCACCATGCATCAGATAGCGCCCTACAAGAGAAAATATAAGGCACACGAGCTGATTAATGTATTTGTTCCTTTGTGGTTTATTCTGTTACAAATTCAGACAGTTGCATTTTTTGTGCAGCTTGTTTCATGTGAGGACTCATGCTCTTGGTTTGAGCTCCTGGATGGACTGAGTCCTGCCATCAGGCAGGCTGTGTGCTACCGATATTCAGCGTGTATAGTTTATTCATACCCTCACAAGAGTTAGTCAAGGTAGCAGAAAGCAGCATCAGACAGATGTAGTTCAACCTCCAGACCTCCCAGGAGAGGTCACCTGAGCTCCTCAGCCTCTGGCTTCGTGCCGGCCTCTGGGACATTGAGAGTTGCTGTTTTGATCCACTCAGGCTCTTTCTTAACTCCTTTCTTTACCTCAGCGCTGTGCGTGTCTGCACATTCCTTCAGCAATTACCTTTTCAGCAAAAAAGCTACCTGGTCAATCAGCTCAAGCTTGTATCCCTTGCAAGAACACCCTGAGGCTGCTCAGCGTCCATGCAAGCTGCTGGCCTTCTCGCCATACGTGTCTGTGCCGTGATGTTCCACGCTGGAGGCTCCAGCTCATGCAAACAAAGCAATGACACGGGCTTGCTGTGGACAGTTAGATAAACTGGAAGTCAAGTTAGGATTTACACAGTGATTTCAATCCAATTTTATTTGCTAGAGGGTATCAAAGCATTGCAATCTTCTGGATACATTCAGTGATATCCTCATCCAAAATGGACTGGCAATACCAACCACAAAATCATAGAATCACAGAATGGTTTGGGTTGGAAGGGACCTCAAAGCCCATCTAGTTCCACCCCCCCTGCCATGGGCAGGGACCCCTTCCACTAGACCAGGTTGCTCCAAGCCTCGTCCAGCCTGGCCTTGAACACTTCCAGGGATGGGGCATCCACAGCTTCTCTGGGCACCCTGTGCCAGTGCCTCACCACCCTCTCCAGGAAGAATTTCTTCCTGATATCTAATCTAAATCTACCCACTTTCGGGACAATGGCTTTAAAACTTGTCCTAAATAATGCTAGTATGTTGTTCCAGGCTGCTTTGGAAGACCGGGCCAGGGCAGGACCATAATGAATTCAAAGCACAGCCCATGTAGCCCCAACCCGTGTCTCCAGTGACCACCCAGTAGGTGTTTCCGGGGGCAGTGCCTGCAGTACAGCCATACTGGCACATGGCACAGCACTGGGCAAGCACCCTCCTTTCTTTTCCAAGAGGCAGCCTTGGGTGCTCCTGCCTGTCTGCCACCCAGCAAGTCCAACATCTTGTGCAGCATATTCCCTTCCGGAGTAATGTCCTGGTTTTGGAGAATATGGTGCCAGGCACGACCTGTGCTGAGTGAGCCCTTCAGCTGGGTGCCTCTATGGCAGAGGCGAGCTCCATCGCAGCCGTGTGGCCATAGATCTTCTCCTTGGGGTGGATGGAGCTGGAGGGCGCAGGACAAGGCAAAAGGGGAAAAAAAGACATTGCAGGAGCCACTCTAGGCCTGAGAAAGAAGTAACCACGGCACTGACAACTTGTGTGGGTTTAGTATGTCTGTTTGCAGTGCTATGTTATGTGTTTAGAAGCTGGTTGTTTCCATAATAACAGCAAGTGCCATATGGCAGCGAGGAGGGTGGTGAGAGGAACGCTCAAGGAAACACAGTATGTTGTTTGACATGTGTGTGCTTCTAGAGGAATGACGTGTTGTGAGCAAGTACTGCTGCTGCAAACAGGCTGAGGGATCTGTTGCTCTTGCCAGAAAGATACCCGAAGCCCTCGGCATTTGTAGTGGTGCAATGCCAGTTAATGATGCCTGCCCTTCTGCCATGTCCCTGTGATGGGTGAAGGACGTTTGCTTTACTGAGAGCGATGGATCTGGATGAACCAGCCCAGGAGAATGGCATTTAAACATGGCAGCTAAAGGGAAATACTGTTCTGTAAAGGAGTGCTGAACAAGCTAGGTGCCATATGCTCCATCCATTCCATAGTGCTTAGCGAGTAAGTAGCAGAGATTTTGAAACCTTTGAAAATCCATGGTTTGCAACAATTGTTTAGTAGCGAGTGGGTTGAGCGTTTCTAGAGATTAGGGGCACTTCAGTGCATATCTAGGAAGCATCCAGGAAGGTCTCCACAAATTCCAGTTTTTCCTACCCTTTAATGTATGACTGACATTTCAAGGACTCATAATTTGCTCCCCACATTCCCACAAACGCAGCCATTCTGAGCGGTACCTTTGCAGAGTGCATATATTTCCACCACAGAAAACCATGATTTTTTTTTTTTTTCCTAATAGGGGCATGGCTTTTGTGGGACTTTTGCCAAAATATTGAGCCTCTCTTGTTTGAGTCTTAAAGCCATTAATTATATTTGTACTTGGATATCTGAAACGTGGTGGCGGAGAGAAGGCAGCAGTTCTGATTTGGGGTCGTAGCTCTGACCTCACTTGAAATGCTTAAAACTCCTACTCAACCCAAAAGGCGAAGCTCTTCTCATTTTCATGCTTCTCTTCTTTTCTTTATTGCCTCTAGAGAGAGATTACTGCAGCATATGTGAAAAGCAGCCGATCGGAAGGCTTCTCTTTCGGCAGTTCTGTGAAACTCGACCTGCGCTCGAGTGCTGCATTAGGTTCCTTGACTCAGTGGTAAGTGAATTCTGGTGATATTTTGGGGTGTTTCACAGTACTCTCCTGACAAAGGAGACTCCCCTTACTCTAAGAGATCCTGTTTCATGGGATACAGTGTTATGTCAGCACCCCAGCATCATTGGCAATAGAGGGGCAGTGCTGCTCAGGGGGTTGGTACCAGCCTAAGGGAGCACGAGGCACTGGAGCGGGAGTGGGACAGGCACCCAGCACAGACTGGTGTAGCCTCCTTTCATGTCAGTGCCCAAGCAGCTGAGCTGCTGTGAGTAATGTCTTCTGATGTGGGTGAAGCCTGCAGTGCTGGGAGGCACTGGGAGGAAAGGGAAGATGAATGGACTGGCAAGAGAGGGTGAGGAGTATGATAATACTAATAACTTCCTCTTACCAAGCCCTTTCATCAGTGGGGTGATTTACAGAGGACATCCTGATTGTGACCCTGTTTTTTCATGTAGGAAAACAGAGGCACAAAGTATAGAAGGGACTTGATTGAGGTCACCAAGAAACAAATCTGCTCCATTTTCCACCCCAGGGAGCTACCGGTTATCCCGGCCACTAAGCAACCCCCTGACCAAGCTCTGGGGGACCTGATGCTCTTTCCCAGTTGGGCAGCTCTTGGCCATGTGTAGTGCAAACAGGAGAAACAGTTCCTGGTGTGAAAGTCTCTCAGTGGCTTTCTTGCTGGGGGCCTGCAGAAGGACAGGATGTTGATGAACCAAAGGCTAAGTCATTCCGGAGAGGAAGATGAACTTGTCACTGCTGCGTGTGAGTGGCCAGGGGGCTTTGCTACCTGGCTAACACTGACAGTTAAAAACAAAACGATGCCAAAAGCAAACCAATGCAGACCAACAGGAATTGAGGTTTTGTTGTTTGTACTGTGGTGAAGCTATTCTGAAGCACAGGGAGATGTGGGGATTGCACTGAAGTTGTAAAGGTAAGAGACTGGAAGAGGACACATGGTCACATAAAGTTGATGTTAGTACTTCAATATCTACAGCAAATCTACAGCACCATGAAAGTGTTGGATAAAATCCTATTCAAATAGGCTTTAGCTGGTCACAACTTCCACCTGATGTTCCTAGCACTGACTGTGCCTTTCCCCAGGAGAAAGGTTCAGCCATTGAGGTACGTGAAACTGCTACACGTGTGGCTGTGCTCAAGGGCAGCAAGCCAGAGGACATTTTGGGTACCCTGGATGTGTTTGTCCTGCACCAAACCGGCATCTTCTAGTGAAGAGGCTGCCATTAATGAAATACCACACACCCGTCTGGGGGGAGGCATCCCCAGAGAAATGCCACGTAAGGTGTGACACCCACAGCCCCGAGGAGATGGGTGATGGCCATCCCTCCAGGAAGCCATAGAAATCCTTCAGGAGACAACCACAAAAGCTTGCTTCCATGTGGTTTTAATTTCAGACAGAAGAGACAGAGCTGTCCTCAGTTCAGAGAGGGTTAGCGAGGCTCTGTTCTTTTCTCACGCCTCATCGCGGTGGCAAACATCACATTTTGGTTCCGGCAGCGCCCAGGGGCTGCGGAGAACAAGCCCACATTGTGTGAGCCCTGCACACGCCTGGCAGCAGTGGAATGCTGCTTGAGCCGGCAGTGGTAGAAACATCTGGGCCAAAGGAGCCATTACTGTGTCCCCCCAGTGCCACCAGCTGCAGAGCACAGTGTGATAACCTCTGCTGCATTGCTGCTGGAGTCTCTCCCAGCACTGCCAGACTGCCCAGCCCACCTCCAGCTGTGAGAATTGAGGGCGCTGTGTCATTTCATTCTCCCAAAGCCCCGGCGAGCGGTGCCAAGCACCAAAACTCCATGTTCCCCCAGCATCTGTGCAGCACAGGCAGCTCTGGTCCTGTGAAACCTTGTGGTGGGACTGGCTTTGTTTGAAAGGCCCCTCTCCAAACAATCCCGGACTGATATCCCAAATCCTTTGTGAGGGTGTGCTTCACATCTGCCCTTGGGTTGCTTTTGCAGACTGGAGCTGCCCTGTGCAGCTTTACTGGGCCAGCAATCTGTTCCCAGTTAGGATCAGACTGGCAGTGCGAGGATTTCATGGACAAAATGCCTAGCTGTGTGGAGGTCTGAATATTTACTCTTTCCAACACTAATTAACAACAGTCTCCTTTGTTTATTGATTTCAAATTTTCTACAAGCTTGCTCCCGGTCCATGAAAATCCCTGTATTAGGCAATATGAAGGTCGAGCGGCACAGCCCATAGCCATTAAATTGGATGATTGCTACTGAAATTCGCCCAGCGGGGTCACGCTGCGTTGAGTGAGCAGTGGGATTCAGGCCAAGTCCTATGTTAGGCAAAGAAGTCCTATAATGAGACCAGAAGTTTGACTTTACAGCCCTATTCTGAGACCACCAGGAATGTGAAACTTCTTGGAGACCACCTGCTGCAATGAGCCCCAAGCAGAAAAAGCCAAGAGCCTCCATTTTCTTTTGAATTAGTTATTTTTCTAACGTGAGATGTAAAATTTGGGAGGAAACCAGAAGCTGAGTCAGGCACTCAACAACCTACCAGCAACCTCCATTCTCATCGTTATGTGAGACTAAGTTTTGCAAGCTCCCTCTCACACCTTTGCTTCCAAAGACTGGTAAGATCAACCAGGCCTTGCAGAGCAGAATGCACACAGAGAAAAAAATCCCACCTTCTTTGCTGGACATTTATTTGAGCTGTTGGGTGCAGTAACTAACCTGGTCTGATGTAGTCTCCTGCAAATCTAATTATAGCAGCATCTGGGGATTTTTTGTCTGTGCGGTTAAACAGTTGTTAGGCTGCTTTCCTGAGAAAAAAGGATTTATGTCATTAAATTCTGCAGGCATGTAGGTGTCTATCTGCCAGTTCCCTCTGAAACCTGTGAATACCTTGGCCAATTTCAATTAATAATTTTGATTAAAGTGCTCAGAGGCATAAAGTTTCTATATGTTTTCTGAGAACAGTATTTGGCTAATTAGCCACAATCTATCAACCGTAAAATGGGCTACATAGGTATGTGGTTTGTAAGCAGCAGGCCCCAGCATTCAATGCTAAAAGTGATAAAAACAGAGATAAAGTGCTGGTGGAGCTGTGGGTGTTTGGTTCCCACCGCTGCTGTGAGACCAGTAAGTGGCCATCAGTGTGGCCTGGGAAATGGGGCAACAGCAACCCCTTCTCCTAGCCAGTACAGTGAGGCTGTAAGGACAGCGAGCCATCTCTTATTACGGATATTGTGCAAACGATTTTGTGACAGAGCTTCTGACTTGACTAGATAAAATACCTAGTAAGTACCGATGGCAGCAACTTGTGCCTCTGAAGACGTTGTGTGCTTCCCTGGGTGCATGTAAATGCCACGATCTCCCGTGATAGTCCACCGAACCCTTGTGTACCCATTCAGATGAAGAAGTTACGTGAACATAAACTATTATCATTAAATGGAGATGGTTTATGATTAGCTCAGCTCCCCTCTAAGCCCTTCAGAAAGAATTCACACACAGCCCTAAAGCACGCTTTGCTGTGCTTACAAATATTTCAGCGACATCATACAACTGCGGAGCTGTTGAAAGCCAGCCATTAAAATGAAGCGTTAGAGGATACATTTCCTGTGCTGAAAGGCAGATCGGCCAGCAGGGAATCTGCTGCCAGCATGTGTGTCTTTCCCCACAGCCCATGCCTCCCGCACAAGCAGTTCAGCGGGGACCTCTTGCCCATGTCCCCTTCTCAACAGCGTGTTCCTGGGGTGCCAACTCCTGGTGCTTCCCTCTTGTCTCCTCTGAGTTTTATGTGCTGTTCTAATGAAGACTTTAGCTTCTGGACGCCCTTTCCTGCTTCATCTACTCACATTCATAATTTTTTGATTATTTTTTTTTCCAGGGGAGGGCTTTTAACATTTTAATGTGGACCAGATTTATATTAACTGGAGGAGAATGTGGCTAATTCTGGTCAAGGAGAAAATAACCTGAACGTTATTTTCTCTCTAAACTGTGTGATGTTATTTCTTTGCATTGAAGTCACACAGAAATACATCCTCTGGAGGAAAATAGCCACGCTGCCACTCCAGGTTGTTTCTGCTTGTGCTACCTGGGCAGCGGGGACAGGGGTGAGAGGCACCATCTCCTAGGGTGGACTTTTCAGCTCAATGCTTCACTAGAAATTACACTTATCTGGGGTAAAAGGATGAGCAAGCATCCAGTTAATGCCATTTGTAAAAACCCTGTCTCGCTCTTAGGGAGATTTCGTTCAGTTAAGTCTCTTACATGGTATATAAACCATCTGGGTATGTGTGTCTTAAAGCTGTTCAAGGCTTTTTCCATCAGAAATGCCAGTTTGTTGATATCAACAAACTCATTAACTCAAAACGTGTTTTTAAACAGTCAAAAGGGCTCTGTTTGCCCTGTGCTTAAATACAAAAAATGTGGTTTCAAGTTCACTTTCCATTTAGAAATGCGAGTTATTATGAATCCCAGCTGTTTGGGTTTTGCCTTCCAATTTTCAGTCACAGATTTTAAATCTCCAGTGGAAGCAAGTGCAGGGGCAGTCACTGGAGCACTGAGCAATAACGGGATAGAGCCTGCAGTCCGAGGAAATAGTGAGCAGGAGCTGGAGAAGAGAGAGGTGCTGTGGAAAACTCAGGAGGGAGCTAAGAAAGCAGGGATGTAAAACTGGGACAGAAATGCCAGAAGCCTGCTGCAGATGCTGAGAAGATGACTGCAAAGACACCAAAACTGCTCTGGTGGGAACATCTGTTCCCATCTCCACCCCTGGGCAGGTATGAGGGACTGGATCCTGTGGCCATGACACACGACATGAGAGAGTCACCAAGATCCGTGGAGCAATCCCTTTGGCTCCGTTTTTCAATTTTCAAGCCATATGGTTTCAAGAGCTCAAAGAATATGAGCACAAAAATCAAACGCTAGATAAAACGATGTGTCAGAATTAAGGTTGCTTATGCAAGTCCCCGCTGAGTCTCTGTGCCTCATTGCCCCAGTGATGTTCTCCATTGGTCACAGGCACTTTCCAGCCCCTGAACCTCTTGCTTGGCCATCCCTGAGCCCTCAACCCCATCCCAAAGCAGGTTGAACATTGCTCCCTTTCCCAGTGGAAGTGTGTTTTCCATCTGATCTCGCTCAGGATGGCTGCTTCAGAGGAAGGACACTTTGCACCCCCATGCCCCTATTCAGCTAGTGTTGCTTCTAGGGAAGCAGGAGCCATCGAAGTAACTACTACCTCCAAAACAGCAGCCAACAGAAAAGCTAGCAACAGACTGCGGCCAGTCCACATCCTCTCGCCTTCTGGACTGAAGGATCTGCGCCTGCCCGCAAAAAGAGCCTTCCCTCCAGCTCGTCCCTTGCACTCAGGGTGATCGTAAATCCTCCCCTCGTTTATGAGCTATGAATAGGGCCCTGTCTGACCTAACTAGGGCATGGAGAAGCTATTAGACTTCAGAGCAGGAGCCTTGAAACACATGCCTGGATTCATCAAAGGAATAATGGAAAATATTTTGTTCCACATGGATTTTAAGTAACGATGTTATTTCTAGCAATTAGGGATTTGCAAACTGTAGCGTGCTTTTGAGTATTGTGGAAGAAGGGGATGTATCTTGTGATTCAAGCACAAGATTGAGACTTAAGGACCTTGGTATGCTTCCCGGGAATGTGGCAGAGGGAGCATGGGGAAGTCACTCTGTCTGTCTACACGGGTAATTCTTCCTGTAATAACAATCCGTGGCTGAAAACGCACCGATATCTGTTGCCGAATAGCTCGGAAGTGGCACTGAAGGGAGAAATAATAATGAACTTAGACACAAAATGAAACAGGCTGCTAGTACTTGAGCTACAGTGAAATCAGCATCGTTCACGGTTGGAGCTTATGGTTCCTTCTCACGTCCTCACTCGTCTGTCACTTCCTACCTTCACCACCGCAGTGTCGCATTTTCTGAGAATGTCAAACACGAGTATAATTAAACTTTCCTTTTATCCCTTCCCAACTATCTCAAGATAGGATTAGATACTCTGTATATGTGTGTGAGTGTGCGCATTTAGCTCTGCATATGTTGGATCCCATCAGGAATTGCATTTCAAAACACTGATCCAATTCCTGCTAAACTTCTCTCTTCTGGTCTGTCCTGATCTGCTGCTTGTTGTACAGTTTGGATGGGGCGTAAATGTAATAGGATAGCTGTGGCAAAAGGACATTTTTTGACATCCCCATGGTGCACTTCATATGGCAGATGGTGCCTTTAAATCAGGTTTGATTTACTAGGGAGCTAACATATTACCAGATTCTAGAGTCTAAAAACAAATGAAGGAGAGCGAAATGGTCATTATTGGCTAAATTGTAAATAGCATTGAATGGAGGACTCCGAAGATCTCCCAGATGCACCCATGCCAAGGCAATGCCAAGGCTTTCTCCTTTCTGTGCAGTCTTCTGCACAGTTACATTTAGGTACGCTTATTTTCCTTTATTAAAACATATTGTTTCCATTTTCTTTTTTATGAAAACCACCTAGTTTTTCTGTGATCCTAACCATGAACTGTAAGGTCCAAATAAGGTGCAACTTTGATCTTTGAAAAAATCGTTCCTTTTGTTACTCTTGCCATTGCTTTATCCCCTAGGAAAGAATCACGGAGAAAAATGCTGTTAAGATGCTGTAAGCATTCAAGAATGTCAGTGCTTTAAGAGCTGAAATGACCCGTGTTCGTACACGGCCTAAAAGGACAGGAAATTGGATGAAAGAATTTTTTAAACCCCTTTTTTAAGTTCTATGAGAATGTAATCAGTTCATCCCCAGAATGGTCTCTGAAGGAGAAGTACCTCACTGGTGGGTTTTCGCTTTCAGTGTATTTTTCATCAGCGACACAGGTCTCTCGTCGTTTGCAGTCACTGTCGTGTCCCAGACCAAATCAGGTCGGAGTTCCAGATTGTTCAAGCAACCTGCTGTGTACACGTATAAGTACGTAGCTTCAGACTTGAGCTGCAGAAGCTAAATCAGCGCTGGCCAGATAGGCGGGAAGTAGCATTATTAACACGTTGTGCTTTCCGTGTCATTCCTAGGTCTGCTTAGCTAGGGTATCCATTGCAGCCTACCTTCGGATTTATTGCATCAGACTCGGAGCAGTACCTACGTCTTCCAGTGGGCAACAGTTCTGAAATTTTTTATTCCAGTTTGCCAGTTCAGTCTGATTTACCTTTTTTTTTCTTTTCTTTTAACTTCCTCCTCATTTATCATCTCAGACAGCACCAGGTTACTTAATTGGTTTGGCGGGACTTTCTGGGATCCTTTTTCTGATATGAAAGCTGTGAGGCTGTCGTCTTTTTTTTTTTTTTCTGGAAAATATTTTGATCCTAAGGCTAAAGCTCTGCATCCTGGGCAGTGCCAAGTGGGAATGTCTCCAAGAGCTTGTCGTTGTCATTTAGCCACTGGAGTCCCACGTGGCGTGGGTTTCCTTCGAATGACTGCCATGGATCCAAAATTCCATGGATTAATGTCTTCATGGTGCACAAGTAATGCTTCCTTTGATTCTTACATAAAAGTTGTTCTGTAACTCATCAAAATTCAGTATACAATACATGGAATAGTCCAAATTTTAAAATGTAG